>NC_062251.1:356060-657121 GCF_905475465.1 Pieris napi | reverse complement strand
CCTTAAATCTTTTTTGGTGCATGTTATTTCTTCGTAATTATTGGAGAGAAATGAAACATGATACATCCGTATTGCAGTGTTCAGTAGCGTGCAGCAGCACGGTGTTTTGGTGTACGTGGGGGCTGGGGAACACCTGGCGGTGGAACTCTTCAATGGAAGGATAAGAGTCAGCTACGACCTTGGAAACCATCCTACGTCCACTATGTACAGGTATTTGCTGATATTACATTATTTACTTTATAGAAAAAAGCGTAACAATTCCTAAAAGGCCGGCCAACTTGAGAGCCTTTTGGGGATAAAAGTGTCCATGCACACTTAACATCAGATGAGCCTCGTGCCAGGTTGCTGCTAAGGCCTTTGGGCCAGTCAGTGGTCTTAATCCTTTAGGCTGCAGAAAGAGTAGCATCTTTCTTCCTCCACAAACCTGGAAAAGATTGCGAAACCTTACAAGATTGCGGTGGGAGTACTCTTTTTCTTTCCACTGGGCCATTCCAAGTACTCTTTTCGACCCATCTGTGGTCACAAACATGGGCAAAGTCCACTTTAATTAGTTTTTACTGAAGAATTTCTTTGACATACTCCAATATTCTTTCTTGGCGCCTTATCATCCACGTTTGGTCTCCGTATTATGCCATTTATGCCTTGAAACATTCATCCACTTTTACAGATACACACACTTAAAATTTTATACAGATTTTTTTTCCATGAACCTCTTATGCATCCTCCAACTGGCTCCATGTCTCTCTATCTTGAGCATTGTTCTCCCAATCTTCTCCACCAACAGATTCCATTTTTCTTTATCTTGAGCATTTTTATTCCAATCTTCTCCAACAACTGGCATCATCTCTCTATCTTGAGAATTGTTCTCCCAATCTTCTCCACCAACAGACTCCATTTCTCTTTATCTTGAGCACTTTTATCCCAATCTTCTCCAACAACTGGCATCATCTCTCTATCTTGAGAATTGTTCTCCCAATCTTCTCCACCAACAGACTCCATTTCTCTTTATCTTGAGCACTTTTATCCCAATCTTCTCCAACAACTGGCATCACGCATTCATCTCTCTATCTTGAGAATTGTTCTCCCAATCTTCTCCACCAACAGACTCCATTTCTCTTTATCTTGAGCACTTTTATCCCAATCTCCAACAACAGACTCCATCTCTCTATCTTGAGGATTATTCTCCCAATCTCCTCCAACAACAGACTCCATCTTTCTTTATCTTGAGCACTTTTCTCCCAATCTCCTCCAGCAACAGACTCCATCTCTCTATCTTGAGGATTATTCTCCCAATCTCCTCCAACAACAGACTCCAACTCTCTATCTTGAGGATTATTCTCCCAATCTCCTCCAACAACAGACTCCATCTCTCTATCTTGACCACTTTTCTCCCAATCTTCTCCACCAACAGACTCTATCTCTCTTTATCTTGAGCACTTTTCTCCCAATCTTTTTCACCAACAGACTCCATCTCTCTTTATCTTGAGCACTTTTCTCCCAATCTTTTTCACCAACAGACTCCATCTCTCTTTATCTTGAGCACTTTTCTCCCAATCTTCTTCACCAACAGACTCCATCTCTCTATGCTGATCTATGTGAGCCCACCGTGTAAGAGTACCTCTCTTTCTTTTCCCTCTTGGTCCTTTTTCACCGTGTTTCCCTCTTCCAGCTGCCATTGTTTCCCTCAAACTAAAGTAAATTGTTTTTTTAATGAATCGCAGTTTTGAAATGGTGTCAGACGGCGCCTACCACAAGGCAGAGTTATTGGCTCTGGGAAAGAACTTCACATTACGCGTCGACGACGGACCTGCGAGGTCTATTATTAACGAAGGTAAATTAAACCTCAGCATGACGATAAAAATAATTAAATTATGTATTTTTAATGAACGAAAATAGCTGAGTTCCACAACAGAGCGTTTCTTACGGCACCAACACTTTGTGGAACCAGCTGCCCACTGAAGTATTTCCGAACCAATTCGACTTGGTGTCCTTTAAAGGGCATACGATTTCTTAAAAGGCAGGCAACGCACTCGCGAGCCTTTCGGCAATGAGTGTCAATGGGCGGAAGGTATTTGAGATCCAATTCTACTTGGGGTCCTTCTAGGAGCGTAAAAATTCTTAAAAGGCCGGCAACGCACTCGCGAGCTCTTTTGGCAATGAGTGTCAATGGGCGGTAGGTATTTGAGATCCAATTCTACTTGGGGTCCTTCTAAGAGCGTAAAAATTCTTAAAAGGCCGGCAACGCACTCGCGAGCTCTTTTAGCAATGAGTGTCCATGGGCGGTAGGTATTTCCGAACCAATTCGACTTGGTGTCCTTTAAAGGGCATATAATTTCTTAAAAGGCCGGCAACGCACTCGCGAGCCCTTTGGCAATGAGTGTCCATGGGCGGTAGGTATATGAGATCCAATTCTACTTGGGGTCCTTCTAAGAGCGTAAAAATTCTTAAAAGGCCGGCAACGCACTCGCGAGCTCTTTTGGCAATGAGTGTCAATGGGCGGTAGGTATTTGAGATCCAATTCTACTTGGGGTCCTTCTAAGAGCGTAAAAATTCTTAAAAGGCCGGCAACGCACTCGCGAGCTCTTTTAGCAATGAGTGTCCATGGGCGGTAGGTATTTCCGAACCAATTCGACTTGGTGTCCTTTAAAGGGCATATAATTTCTTAAAAGGCCGGCAACGCACTCGCGAGCCCTTTGGCAATGAGTGTCCATGGGCGGTAGGTATATGAGATCCAATTCTACTTGGGGTCCTTCTAAGAGCGTAAAAATTCTTAAAAGGCCGGCAACGCACTCGCGAGCTCTTTTGGCAATGAGTGTCCATGGGCGGTAGGTATTTCCGAACCAATTCGACTTGGGGTCCTTTAAAGGGCATACAAATTCTTAAAAGACCGGCAACGCACTCGCGACCCCTCTGACAAAGAGTGTCCATGGGCGGTAGGTATATCCGAACCAATTCTACTTGGGGTCCTTTAAAGAGCGTACAAATTCTTTAAAGATACTTGCGAGACTGGCATTGTCCATGGGCGCTATCACTTAACATCCGGTGAGCCTCCTGCCGTTTTAGCCCATGATCTTTAAAATAATAATAATTATATTTAAAGGCAACAACGAATATCTGCGAGTGGACCGCGCTTTGTACCTTGGAGGAGTCCCCGAAGACGTCGCGAGAGAAGCTTTCTCCAAGTGGCATTTGAGGAACATTACCAGCTTCAAAGGTATGTTCCAATTGTCTAGTACAAAATTGTTTTCAGCTTCCACTTGACCATATTCAACAGAGAGCGGTTCAAATTGTGGATGACCAGTCACTTTCCGAGCGGCTTGATCTCTTGGCGTTGCGTAGAGATCGCTCTGCATCTTCTACAGCATTTACCATGGAGAGTGTTCAGAGGAGTTTCATCATCGGACGTCGAGACAGAGAAATCCTTTCCATCTCAACGCCTGGGTTTCCACAACAGAGCGCTTTTAAAGGCACTTTCTGCCGCGCACCACTTCTTTGTGGAACCAGCTACCAGTAGAGGTGTTTAAGAATATATGTTTTAATAGAGAAATTATATAAAATTCTCGTGTCACAATGTTCGTTCCCATACTCCTCCGTAACGGCTCGACCGATTCTTATGAAACTTTTTATGCATATTCAGTAAGTCTGAGAATCAGCTACTATCTATATTTCAAACCCCTAAGTGATAAGGTGTGTCCACCCCAACAAAAATATTTTTAATTTTTTTATTATACAGCATACAAAAATACATACAACCCCCTCCCCCCCCCCCCCCCTTACCCCTCTACGATCAACCCCAATTTTTTATTATAGTCGATAGTTATTTTTATTGAACTAAGAAAATGTTAGCTAGTATGAATGTAACACTGTTCCTTGGTATTTGTTCCATTTTCAGCAAAGACCTACAAATCTCTGCGATGTACTGACTCTCTTACCTTAATCTGTTTCTAACTTCTACATTGTCTTCCTCTTTTCCTGTTCTACCTTGGGGACCAGTTTAATACTTAGCTGTTCCCCTTATCACGAGTCAGAAGAGCGTCTAAATGAAACTCCATTTATTAGGTTGCCTGAAGGAAGCTTGGATGAACCACAAGCGCGTAGACTTCGTGAACGCGGCCCGTATGGTGCGCACGGGGGCCGGCTGCGGGGAGGGGCCGGGGGAGAGGGCTGACGGGGCAGGTGCCCCACCTTTCGTCTCCGCGCTTCAGGAGGACCAGGTGCACAGATCGGTGAGTATTTGTACCAATTAGGTTCTTAGCGCAACGACAGATCTAGCAGCGTTTCGGAAGTTCGAGTATAAGAGAAGTTCCTTCAAACTCCTTGCTTTGCATCTTCATTTGACAGTTTAATATGGGTGGTAAGGTTAGGTTAGGTGGTTCAACAGGCATCTCCTGGACAGGCCCTCCAATAGGCTGCATCATAGCAGTATAAATTCTCATCCCTGAAGCCGTAGTTTTCATTGCCTGAGCCTCAAAGGAATTTTCTACCCATTAACACTCACTCCTACGTGAAGAAGAACGTCAGGAAATCAGGGTTCGACCTAAAAATGTCTCTCATCACCAGACCCCAAAAGGATATTATTGAAATCACAAAGAAAATATTGAAAATTTGCAAAAAAATTGGACAAATATGACATTACTTTGATATTAACCGAGGGATCCAACACAGCTGTGGGTGACATCACGAAAAAGTGTATAATAGTACAAAAGGTCAAAATTAATGTTTGTTGGGAATCAGAGTAAAAGGCCGGCAACGCACTAGCGACCCCTCTAGCATTGAGTATCCATGGTGTCACTCAGCATCAGACGAGCCTCCTGCCCGTGCTATAAAAATACAACTGTTGGTGGCAGCAGCACGATGTAATAGGCCGGCAACGCACTTGCGAGCCCTGGCATTGTCCATGGGTATCACTTAACATCAGGTGAACCTCCTGCCCGTTTGCCCGTTCAATAAAAAAAACAGCTGAGGATGACAGTATCACGATGTATTTAAAAAATTATCAAATAGTTCCAAAAGTCAGCCGGGAATCAGAGTAAAAGGCCGGCAACACACTCGCGAGCTTGTCCAAAGCGTCATTGTCATAAAACATAAATAACGCAATGTATCAGGATCCTTGCGTGCCCAACCCGTGCGGCAGAGGAGGGCGTTGTGTCCGCGAGGAGCATTCTTCTTCCGACTTCACGTGCCGATGTCGCCCTGGTACTGCCGGGGCTCAATGCGAGCTGCTTACGTCGCTGGGTAAGTTTTTGAAGCTATACTTCTTTAGGCGCGTTATGAAAAATTGAAGAGAGTGAAATCTTACGATACGCGCGCACCGTGACACAAAATTAACAGAATGAAGTTGCCCACGGAAGATGCTACGGCATTGGACATAATTTAAAAACAACATTCGAATAATATTAGAATTTATGTTACACTTAATGTAAGAGAATAAAAATAAATATTTATTTATTTAATTTTTCAAATGTAAACTGAACTTTACTGACTATAATGACTCATTTTCCAGTCTTTGATTATTTAATTGTAATTGATTATTTGCATGCAATCAAAAACTATTTTTAATAATGTCAAAGAAGTATAACTTCTTACGCGCGTACATAAGTACACGCACCCTTTATTTATATCACTATGTATGTAGGTATGTGTGTAGAATAATCTCAGTGACTACGTTGAAATTTTCTATTTCACGTTATTATTCAGTGGTTACAACCCTTGGGTCTTTGTTATATATTAAATAACTAAAACATAAAAAAATAAGGGGATTTTAGGGGTTATGAAGGGTGTCGTTTTATAAGTTTTAATTAAATAGTTAGTTTAAAAAACATAAAAAAGCTTCTGAATACGTGCTGGAGATGAAAAGTTATTTGAATTTGGGATATTGTTAGTATACTCGTATGTGAATTGCCAAAGAGATTGGTTATGTAAATTTTATGTCATTGCTGGCTGAAAAGAATTTTGAAAAAAAAAATAAAGTAAAAACGCGCGAAACGTCACTTTTGTTTATTCAAATTTAAGATAATACTTATAATGACTAGTCATAATGTATAATAATACATTTTGGCGTGTCTGTGCGTACGTATTTGTGTGTGTTTAATATTAAGATTAAAGAAGTTACCAGTTAGAATTTTTCATAGACTCCCCATTTTGATATCTAGAAGTAACTTATGAAGTAGAATTACGTTCATTATTGTAAGGAATAATTTTAAAAATCGAATCCGCATTTCGCGCGTTGTCCACGCGTATTCTTGAGCCAGTATTGACATACAATTTTCGTAACCAACCTCTTTGGTGTACTAACAATATTCCAAATTCAAATAACTTTAGGTTCATAACCACTGACTGATAGGTATCATCTTTAATCCCAAACAAACAAATGAACGTTTCGCGCGTATTTTTACTTTTTTTGTCTTCTCATCAGCCAGTATTGAAATACAATTTTCGTCTTTACTTACAATATTCCAAATTCAAATAACTTTTCA
Organism: Pieris napi; assembly: GCF_905475465.1. Taxonomy (NCBI): domain Eukaryota; kingdom Metazoa; phylum Arthropoda; class Insecta; order Lepidoptera; family Pieridae; genus Pieris; species Pieris napi. The sequence continues at coordinate 650,645 of NC_062251.1, read as the reverse complement.
TATCCAGGGACGTATTCAGGATCTTTTTTTGTCACAGTATTAATTAAAAGTTAGTATAAAACGAAACCCCTCTAATCCCCTTAAACCTATTTTTATATTTAAGTTAACCAAGGGTTGTAATGCCACTGTATTATGAATTTGTATTGCCTATTGAGTTACAAGTTTGGACTCACAGGTGGCGCTCCAGTCATAACACAGAGCAAGTTACCGCCGAGGAAACAAACCATCAGCAATGTACAGGCTTCACCTGGTAAGATTGACAATTGGCTAACACATACAGAGAATACACACATAAAATCAAGGCATATATTGATGAATAAAATAATTTCAGCGGCTCCTGCTAAACCAGATAGGGCCTCGGCCGCCTCACCACCTCAGGCGGCTTGTCGAAAGGTAAAGTTTTGATGCAATAAGTTTAAAAAATAGATATATGTAGGTATATAATTATATATTTATCAATATTTTACTTAATGGAGAATCATTTAAAGGAAGCGACTCGGGAGTTCATAACCGAAGGCTCGTGTCGCAGCCGTCGGGCTGTGCGTGGAGCCCGATGCGTGGGCCCCGGGGGACGTGGGACTTCGTCTGGGGCCTCGGGGGCCTGCCCACGGTCACAGTGCTGCGCGCCGAGGAAGACTAAGAAGAGAAAGGTATATGCGCAAATTAATTATACAATTAATTACAGTTATTAGAGGCAGTTCGCGAGTACGTTGCCGGCGTTTGAAGTATTGGTAAAGAAATATGTTTTAATTTACAGATTCGACTGGTATGCTCTGATGGTACCCGATACACCAAAGACATAGAGATCGTGCGGAAGTGCGCATGCGGCAAGAAATGCAACAGAAGCACGCCGTTCCTGCACTAATCTGACATTTGATACCATCATTTTTGACATTAAAATGACACTACCGTCTCATTTCACCACAGATACTGCCCAAATGTATTAACAACGACCTAATTGGCCTAATTTGCAATTATTATATTCGGGGCCCCTGATGAGGCCCCCAAAGGCAAGGAAACTGTCAAACTTTGTCGATAACCTCAATTTTTATATCATAGATTAGTTTAGATATAAATACCCCAGTAGTTGTAAGTTATGTACTCAAAGATTTAAAATAGCTTTACTGTTGGCATAATATTATTTGCCCTAGAGGCTGATCTGGCATTTGAAACATAAATTCTGGGCCCTAAATATATCTCTAGTTAGGCCCTAATATTTTTTGTATAATATTTTTAAGTTAATTTTATTTACAAACCTCGGGGCCCCAAAATCAAGAACGACCCTGAATATTTAGACTTGAGGAAGAGTTTATTTAATGTTTTTTTTAAATATCAAAAATCAAACGTTTATTAACAAACTTCAGAACCCCGAAAATCAAATTCGGTCCTGAATATATTGACATTTAAGTAAGAACTTGATTAATTTGTTTTATAAATATCAAAAATCAGACGTTTATTTACAAAATTCGGGGCATCTATATCAAATACAGCCCTGAGTATTTTGATTCTTGAGGAAGAATTAATATAATTGTTTTATAAATATCAAAAATCTGACGTTTATTTACAAACTTCGGGCCCTAACAAATACGGCCCTGGACATTTTGTCTTGAAGAGTTATTTGATTAATATCAAAAATCAGATGTTTACAGTACTTTAAAATAATCGATTTTTATTTACAACCTTCGGGGCCTCAATATCAAGTACGGCCCTGGCTAACAATTCTTGCCGGTTTCGAATTAGATAAGAAATTTTGTATAAAATATTTATTAATATTTCGTTGCTAACGCTAATTGTAAATGTGTAGCATAGGTTTTTAGCATTCCGTATTTATTTCTACCTTCGGTAGCCATTCAGTATTAGTTACATCTACTGAGGACTCTGATCCTTCGTAGATCACTTAAGTAAGCTTTAAGTTGGTCATGTGGTCGCATGCGCTTCTGTAATCTATTATGTAATATTGTCTATGAACTTTATAATTTATTGATGTAATAAAGACGATGTTAGATATTCTGTGTTTCATTAAGCCTCCATATATTTTAATGACTGTCTAATATTATTCTGTGCTTCGGTTTGACCTGCGGTAATAATTAATCAGCATATAAACCCTCAATACAAAAAAAAACGAATAAGTCGTAGATAAGATAAGGTGATGGGGGCAAAGTGCGCCATACTTTTTTCATAGTTGACTTTGGTGCAATATTACTTGTGCTTAAGTTCACGAGTGACACTAAATCATGGTACCATAAGGATCTGTGATGTTTTGCAACAACAACTAATGTCGTGTCATTAGAATCTGACAGCAAATTAATGAATTTTAGCATAAAATCTGAAAACAGTCTGACCCGGCGCACTTTGCTGACAAATCGGGGAAGTGCGCCTAGTATTAATAAAACGCAATAATAAAGCATCAGAATAAAAACAGCCCTATATTATTTTAAGAAAGCAAACAACAAAACATATGCCATTTTTTATTTTTTCATAGCCACATTCTAGAAGAATCTATGTATTTAAAACCAAATTTCGGCTAAATGCGCCATACAATCTTAAGTCAGAGGCTATGAACCTTTTTTTTAAATATTGATAATCGAGTGTCAAGTATATTTTTTCTTTTATTTACGATGGGAATACCATGGTTTGGAACTACTTATTTGGTATCAGTATTATAAAGGGACTGAAATAAGAAGTTAGTCATTGAAATTAGTTATTAAGTGTAATATTTATTATAAATTCTTAACAAAACTAGGTAACGAAAAGAAAATCAATGAGAAACAACTTCTAAAATATATTACATAGTTGTAATTATTCAAAAACATTAATCAAGCAAGGCTTGTTACCCTTACAACTTAATAACTAAAGTGAAGGAGATCGACGTTCCAGAGGATGATGTAGTCCGAGTCGATGGAAATCCCCTAAGACATATGACTTTGGTTTTTTGTGGATCACTGCAGTAACTGGTTTCATTCAAATTTTAAATTCGCTCAGGCTTGTCCTGAAGCCCTAAGTCGGCAATCACTCTGTCTAAAATATCATAAAATTCTTGGATGACAAATGGGTCTGTGGCATTCATACGAGCAACCTCTACAGCCTGCAGTTTTTTAATTGATAACTTATAACGCTTTTTGAAGCTTGAAAACCAATCTTTGCCGGGAGTACCATCGTTGAAAGGTGCTTTTAGATCGTTCTGATTGACATATCCCTTAACAATATCTAGAAATTCTGTACGAGTCAGGCCGAAGCCATTTTTTTCCATTATAGGCAAACATTTTGTCTCATATTTAAATACTGGTGGTCTGCCTAGACTTAATGATTTTAGGCCCATTCGACCTGTGACGTGGTCCATAATAGTTTTTCTTGGGATAGCAAAGGTTGATGCGGCTGCATACCCAGACATTCTATCCGATCGAACAGCTTCAACTGCTTCATTCAAAGCCTCTCTGGACCATGAAGGACCTACAGTTTTTCTTTCATAGCGCCCGATCTTAAACAAAAATCATAAATAATAAAATAATAATGATTTAATAATAATGGGTCCCCGTAACAAGTCGGAAAATGCATATATTATCTATATAATGGTGTTCCTTTTACTCGATTAGGTGCAATACTTTTTAAATCATTGAAATCGGTAAATTGGTTGCGAAGATATTACACATTTTGTACAAGCCAACCGCGGCGCGGCCGAAATGCTCATGTGACGTCACGATTTCCCTACGGACCGCGCGCTCGCTCTTCGCCATTCATTTATTAAAGTTCACTCGATCTGCGCGGGTCGTGTTGTGGTTTTGTGGTTTTTATGTGAAAAATATGCCGCATTATAAGTACTGTATAGTACCGAAATGTACTAATACTTCAACTAGTACACCTGAAAAACTGTTTTTTAATGTGCCAAGGGACCTGAAAGTGCGCAAAAAATGGTGTACTGTCATGAAGAGGGGTGACAGTACACCTTACATTACTCATGTGGTAAACAGTATCTTAGTAAAACTTGTTTACGAATGTTAAAGAAAAATACAGGGTCGTACTAGGTGTATTTCAATGAATAAATAAATGATAAAAAGTGTAAGTAGTGAAATTTCTAATAACCCTTCCTCAGTAGTCTGGTAAAACCCAGGGTCGTACTGAGGCTCAACTAAATGAAATGTGCCGTTCCCGGGAATATTTCCCAATGCCGGAACATTCCCGCTTTGGGGAATATGTATCTGTAGGAAATTAAACTGTAGCCAAAGTGAATTCTATACATTGAATATTTTTTTGGATAATCGAGTTATGAGAGCTCCATACACGCAATAGAAACCAAAAATATTGTTTTTGAATTTCTTGTCTGTCTGTTGAACGCTTTTCACGCGAAAACTGCTAGACGTATTTCCGACTGGCAATACACCCAGAAACATTGAGAAGAATATTCCCGGTAACATGTTCATATCCATAAACCTTACTGGGAATTTTCCCGGACCTGAATACGACCCTGTATTCCTGACCTACTTATTATCCTGCTGTTTTGATTAGGTTGATAATGAGATTTGCTTACCTCTGAAGTTTCCAACCACGAATTTCAGCGCTTGTGTAGTTTAAATGATTACTAAGATAATCAAATACCATTTAGGTAGATTATCGGATTGCGCTTGCTCAAAACCGATATCTACCTTATTTCTACCACTGATTTGTTATATTATAATATTAAACAAATCAAATCACTTATTAATCGATTGGGTATAAACTGGTGACGTTACGCTCCGTGTTGGACGAGTATCGCGAACAGAATAAACAGCGCGGGGCGCGCTGTGGTTCAGCGGCAAGCGTTGAGATATTGTGACGTCATTGCTTTCGTTCGCGCGGTCAGTAAACCTTGTTTGGTATTTTGCCCATAACTTTGTCAGTTTTGGTCGTAGAACAAAATTTTTTACACCTTATGTTTTAGTTTCTCAAGGACTATAAAACTGCATTTATAACATAAAACCGTTACGGGTCCCCATTGTGACTTATACTAGTCTATTGTAGACACATTTTAAAAAGTTTGTAACCTCTGGATTGCGGCGAAGTGCGCCATATAATAAGTCAGTATGGCGCGCTTCCCCAACTATATAAATTTGAGGTTTGAATATTTAACTTGCAAGAAATATATATATTTTACTAGATAGGAGTGAAATAAAGTCAGAATCTAAAAGCAAAATATTTAAATTGTGCACTTACCTCACTCGAATATCGGTAAAAACTCGATTTCTTGAGATTTACGACGATGATCACGCCATAGTCATCTCTCCTCACCACTTTGAATATCAGTGAAAATAAAATGGTTCGTATCTCAAACTCACATGACTAGAGCTATATATGAGTTTCACTAAGAACTATGATTTAGTTTGTAGCATCGATATAAGGTGTCACTACCAGTATCAAATCGGTAGTTTTCGAGATATTTGTGGTAGGCGCACTTGCCCGGTAGGCGCACTTTGCCACCGTCACCTTATCTAAAAGACGTTGACGTTTGAAAAAATTCGTAGTCTGTGCACAATTGGCGGGAAATGCGTAGGTGACGCTTCGCGCTTAAATTTTGGCAATAGGTATCGCACTAGTGCAAATATTAATATACCTATACTGCTTTGGTACATTATCTTTAGTTAAATGTCGACCTATTCAACGTGACTATTTAATACAAAATACAGTGTAAACTGGTTATCACGTCATTCGTTATATAATCCTCTCAATAACGTAAGCATGATTTAATTTTGTTTGGTTTAACATAATCCCCATACATTAATACACTGTTTATAACGCAACAGCCACTCTCTATTACGAAGAAATATTTTCATATTTCGACATCAACAACATACTTAATTGTAATTGTTTTTATAATCAGATTACAAAACTAACCTATTGAGGAGCCGAAATTTCTAAGAAAGACACCTGAGGTCATAAACAGCCGTCTCGCCTTTGTTATTGTTAATTAAATTAACACGTGTGCCATTATTATTAGATTACATTGCCTGTAGGAAATTTTGGTCTCAGTTACTAAACGCAGCATTGTCACATATCTATTATTTATATAAATTTTTGTAATTGGTTAAACTTGGTGTTTTTCTCTCCCCTCCCCATATCGAAAACTCTCTATAACAAAGAAAAATGCTCGGTCCTTTGAAATTGGTTATAATGAGTTTACACTGTAGTAGATTAGAGATTATAACCAAGCAAAGTTGACGTTTCATCAAATGTCTTATTCTGTGGAGGCAAAATTGGCGGGAAATGCGTAGTTGACGGTGCGCGCTACAATTTTGGCAATTTGTTTAACACCAGTGCAAAATGCAAATTACTAGGAAAATGTGGACTTATAACTGTGTAATTAACATATTTGGACAAATATCTTTACCATTAATATCAAAAGTTGTCTTATTTGCTTTTCCTTATGGAAAAGGTATGTCACAGACCGAAAACAATGCTAGGTACAGATGCAATAATAAAATTCATACAATGACACTGTATAATAAACAATTTGAATTTATTGACACCAATGTCATCATTAGTTATAATTACTTTTTGACAAAAGATAACTATTATCTTTGTAATTATTATATTGGACAAGTAGCAAATTCGCTATCATATTGTATTTTGAACGAAGCCAAATGTTTGGCTAACCAATCTGCTCCTATTGAGCAGATAGATAATAGTACCTTTTCTCAAGATACCTTGGAATTTGTTCCAAGTAATTTAAATTAGATTTTAAGACAACAGAGGTGATCTCTGGCAATAGTTCTAGTCATAGTTGTTTATTAGGAGATCCATCAAATTCCTTAAATGTCAATAATAAAATCAATAATAAGCATATTTTAAATTTAGTACATCAGAATATGGTTTGATGGGTAAAGAATTGGAGTTGTTCATGAACTGTAATAACATAGATATCTTATGTATTACTGAACATTGGTTAAAGGACCACCAGTTCATGTTTAGCTTCAACAATCATCTGGAAGCCAGCTCGTTCAGCAGAGTTAATTTAATACGTGGAGGCTCTTTAATTATTGCTCGGAATAATCTTAAATTTAAAGAACGTACCGACATAGTGAGCCTGTCTGTTGAGCGAGTTGCTGAGATAGCATGTATTGAGCTTGAGCAGTTCATTGTATTGAGTGTATACAGGCCCCCTAGTGCTTTATATGATACTCTTGAAAAAATCCTAGAAGATGTATTAATAAAAATATCTAATACTAATAAAACAGTTGCCGTCTGTGGAGACTTTAATATTAACTTATTAGATAAATCTAGTATTGTTAATAGATTTTTAATCTTATTGAAATCATATAATTTATATAATATTTTCCTTGAGCCAACTAGAATAACTGCCACCAGTACCACTTGTATTGACAATGTTTTTACAAATGTGAAGCCAACTTTCTATTCAATTATTAATCTGTTAGATTCAGATCACTGTGGCCAGTTGGTTTCATTTACTAAAGACATTGTTAAAGCAAATCGAAAAAATATTAATTTTGTTCCAGTAACCAGTTATCGTTTAGAACTTTTTAAAAATTATTTAAATGAAAAACTGCCTGGTTTGCCTTATCACAATAACCCTGACCAAGCTTACTCTTCGTTATTTAACATGATTAATTCTCAGTTTAAGAAGGTTTTTACATCTAGACCAGTTTCTGTTGGTGATCGAGTTTTGTTTAGTGACTGGGCAACACCAGGTATTTTTAAAAGCAGAATAAGATTATCTGAATTATATAATGAAAGGAACCATGATCATAGTGAAAGGTTTAGGGAGTATGTTAAAAATTACTCTAAGACTTTTAAGAGAGCCTGCGCTGCCGCAAAATCTTTACACATTAAAAACAAAATACAATCTTCTGCAAAAAAAATTAAAACTACTTGGAATATTATTAATTCTGAAACAGGAAGAACCACAGTTAAGAATAATGATTTTCATCTTAAAATTAATGATATAGATGTTAGGGCGGATTTGGAGGTGGCAACCGAGTTTGAATCTTTTTTCACTAATATTCCTGTATTAACAACTCAAACTTTGTTTGTTGTCTTCCGGCTCCGCATACAACATACTTAAAGACTGTTTCGCAGAATGTGGGACAAGTTTTGAATTTACAGTTGTTAGTGCTAAGGACATTCTAGATGCATTTAAAGATTTGGAAGTAAAAAAGTCCACCGATCTTTGGGGGTTGTCAGTTCAAATAATATCCTCAATAATTGAATGTATTTCCCCATTTCTGGCAATTGTGTTCAACTCTTGTGTCGCATCTGGTGTGTTTCCGGATTTAATGAAGTTAAGCAAGGTGATTCCACTCTTCAAATCTGGTAGTACAACCGATCCTATGAATTTTCGCCCTATCTCAATTTTGCCTACACTGAGAAAATTTTTTGAGAAAATAATTTTAAAGCAAATGCTAAAGCATTTTAACAGACAGAATCTTTTTCACTCCAAACAATTTGGATTTACTAAGAGTCGGTCTACTGCTGATGCAGGTGTGGAACTACTCAAAAATGTATTCGAGGCTTGGGAGAATTCACAGGATGCTTTAGGCATATTCTGTGACTTGTCCAAAGCTTTTGACTGTGTTTACACACTTATCAAGAAACTACACCACTATGGCATTAGAAATAAGGCTCTTAGACTTCTCAGTTCATATTTAGACAATAGAATACAAAGTGTAGATATTAATGGCAAAAAATCAAAAGGATCTGTGGTAACTATGAGTGTTCCGCAGGGTTCAATTCTAGGTCCTTTCTTATTCCTTATCTATATCAATGATTTACCTTTTTGTGTAAGGGGTGTAAGGGATGATCACAAAATCCTATTATTTGCGGATGACACTTCGCTTGTTTTTAAAGTTAAGCGTCAACTTGAAAATTTTGACCAAGTTAATTTGGCACTATCTAAGGTTGTCCATTGGTTTAATGTTAATAACACTAAATTAATAAAATTTTCTACGCCTAATGTGAGGCAGTTAAGCACCAATGTACAACCGAATGGAGTAGAGTTGGACCCTGTTGAGTCAACTGTTTTTCTTGGCATTACTGTTGACGCCAAACTACAGTGGGGCCCACACATTAACAAATTGTCTGGAAGGCTCAGTTCAGCTGCTTATGCTGTAAGGAAAATTAGACAAATTACTGATGTGGATACAGCCAGAATTGTTTATTTCAGTTATTTTCATAGCTTGATGACGTACGGCATTCTCCTTTGGGGAAACTGTGCGGATATTAATACAATCTTCTTATTACAAAAAAGAGCTGTCCGCGCTATATACAGGGTGGCCAAAAAGTCGTGGATCAAACGCAAATAGGGGATAGATGAGGTCATCAGCGGCAAAAAATTGTTTTACGGGAGGTCTCTAAGGTCAACCCTTGCAGAGTTATGATTTATTTTGGTTTTTATATGAAAATTGACTTTTTTTTTACTAATTCTTATTGAAATTCGAAATTTCTTAAATATTAATAGTTTATTAAATATTGACAAAAAACTAAATGCCATTATTTTTTCATCTTTAATGGTCTATAACTTTTGCAATTTTTTATGTGCTAATACACGCTTTTAGCACATTTTTCTAGACGTCATTCCGGATCCAATGAGCTATCGCACATAATTTTAAGAGTAGTATCTCTATTTTGTTCCATTTTCAACTTGTCGACTAGACTATAGGAAGTTTATTGTAAAAGCGTATACATTGACCCATGAACGAGTTGCTTATTCTATGAAGGCGAGTAGCATTAACTGTTAAATTATTTTTGTTCCTAGTATTTCGGGAGTGAAGATCAGACAATTTGACAAAATCCGGTTCGTTTTTGTGAACATAAAGTAAATTTTCAAAAATATATTGTGAAGCTACAGTCAGAATGTTTATCTCTTTGAATTTCTCTCGGAGAGAAACTCTAGGACCTAAGTTATACAGGGTGGCCAAAAAGTCGTGGATCAAACGCAAATACTTTGTTATATATGGTTGTTTTTGTTAATTTTAGAAGTTTTAGAAAAAAAAATAAACAAAAGTTGAATATTTGTTTATAACAAATTGGTAAGTTAATAAACAATAGAATTGTTGATGAAAAAAAAATTTTTTTCTGTTACTTTATAGAAGACTGTCAATTATGATTTCTAGGAAAAAAAAAATTTCTCAACTAATTATTTAAACAATAGAAAATTTAAAAAAACGATTATAAACAATTAAAAATTGTTATTAAGGAAAAAATTTTTTTTTAAAAATCATAAAATTTTTAATGTAATAAAGTTGTGTTAAATTTTTTTTTTTAAATATTGATTTAATCAATTTGTTTAAAAAAAATTTATCAACAAATGGCGGGAATTTTTTTTTTTGCAAATCAATAAATATCTTGTATTAATAAAAAAACGATTATATGATGATTTAGAAAAACAAAATTTTTTTAACATCATTACATGGATTTTTAAGTTTTTGTTTAAGTAAAAAAATTGTTATAAACAAAGTATAAATATTTTTTTAACTTTTATGGCACGATCTTGTTAAGTATGTATGTAAGAAAGGCTCTACGAAGCGAAATATTTTTACGACCATTATTTAAACATTTTTTTTCACTTACAATTAAGACGGTCGTTCGAGAAAATTTCGTTAGTTAACAATTATTTAACTTGTTGAAAAATTAACTTTAAGTAAAATTTTCAACGGGAATAAATTAATTATAGTGTTCAGAACACACCATAATTTTTTCAAATTTAAAAAAAAATATTCAATACCTTAAATAAATTAATTAATGTGCCGTAGTCGCTTTTGACGCCACGCGCGAATCCTAAAAATGTCAACCGCAGACCTATTTTCAGCGTTAAATTAACATTATAAATAATGGAGATAGAGTTCTGGGAGTCAGGAGTTTTTTATTAGAAATTTCCTCCTCTTTCAGAATCTTTATTTGAAATTTCTTAAATATTAATAGTTTATTAAATATTGGCAAAAAACTAAATGCCATTATTTTTTCATCTTTAATGGTCTATAACTTTTGCAATTTTTTATGTGCTAATACACGCTTTTAGCACATTTTTCTAGACGTCATTCCGGATCCAATGAGCTATCGCACATAATTTTAAGAGTAGTATCTCTATTTTGTTCCATTTTCAACTTGTCGACTAGACTACTATGGATGTTCGTAAACTTCCCCTTAAGAAATTTAAATTTTTTATTAAATCAAAATTATTAACTAAAGGATATTACAGGATATCCGATTATTTAAATGATAGAAACGCCTGGGATTGAGCTGCTCGCTTATACAGCTATCGCTTGTGTTTTTTTTAAGCTGTCTTTCACTTTTTTTTTTTGCATGTTGTACATATTTACAATCTGACATGTCTTGTGCTTTTGCATATGCATTTTATTTTATTCTATTGACATGTTTGTGCTTAGTGCATATTCATTTTTTTTCTCTACATTACTGACATTTTTTGTGCTTAGTGCATATTCATTTTTTCTTTTTCTACAATACTGACATGTTTTGTGCTTTTGCATACAATATTTTACACTTTGACATGCCAAGTGAATAATGTTTATATTACGATTATATTTTTCAATTTCATTATTTTTTCCTTGCTTTGAGGTACACCTTAAAAATACATTTTGTATCCATTGTAAGTGTAAACTTTATGCGGGTATATCATAAACTCTTTTGCTTGATTTATAATTTGATACATTTTAGTCTATAGTTATTTTGGGCTGGCGATCTGAGTGAGTTGTTGCCCCACATATTTTTATGGTGCCACTGGCGGTATTGTTGTGTACCGGGTCGTGCAGCTCCCTCAAAAATGGTTGAGCTGCATGAGCTATTCGGGGCATGCTTGCCGTCTGCTGGCACAGGCTTGCTCAGATCGATCTGGTTCTTTCTTCCAAAGACCAGTCCAGTAAATACTCTGCATTTGTTTACACCAATTTATTAATTTATTATTGTATTATCTGGACTATAAAAGAGACTAAGACCCCCGAGTTTGTTTCGACATTTCTTCTCAGTCAGTTAGGAAATGTCGACTTCATCTAGTTTAGGAAGACATTGTAAAAGTGATTTATATAGTCCTACTTGCAAGAAAAAAAAAATTATAATAATTATCCGAAACGAAACATTAAATTTATCGATTTGAAGATATCATCGCTATTTTAATATTAAATTAATCTCTTGGTAAGTGTAAATTTAATAGCACGTAAAGCGCTCCCCTGTATCTAAAAAGAAATCGGGATGTTGTCGGTCAGACTGTAAGTACTAAGTTCGCCAGACTTACCTAATATGCAGGCAGACTTGATCTATAATAAATAAATAGGCTGCTTAACTACCCGCTGACCGTCCACAACTTAAACGGTAAAAGGACTGGCTTCTGAACCCATTACGCAGAGATGGAGATGCTCCGGAGATCTAATATGTAACATATTACCTACTCGCACATTCACCCACATGCACACACACAATCACTCATTCACATGCACCCACACTCACTCACAAACACAAATTCACCCACACGCAATCATACACGCTCATTCTCTCACTTACATGCACACTCATTCATTCGTCTTGTAAAGTTTAAAAAAAATCGTATTCGACAAAACCAAATAAAAATTCTTATGGAGCTGGGAACATTACACAAGTATTTTTTACTTCCCAAATCTTACACATAATAATGAATAAACACATTTATATTTTATTTCTTTACCTTTTAATACAAATAATAACATAACTTGCTCTTGCTAGGGAATAAAAACTCTCAAATATTGTTTAAAATAAATTTATTATACAATATAATTTGTACGCTTCGCGCTGATTACATTCTCGTAATAATACAATTCATTAATGAAAAATACATATACAAGTCTAGTCTACCGGTTCAACCTACTAACCGTAGAGAATTGGAACCGAATATTCGATAATTGGTATTGCCAACATTAATTAGGCGGGTACAGGCCAACTACAGAGCTGCCAACATAAATAGTCTGTCAAACGTCAATGACATTAAAAAAAACTTCATTTAAACGCGAATTTAAATCTCTCAAAATTTCTAGTTATGTAAATAATATAATAAATTCGCGTTTAAATCTGTATGTGCCATTTGTCAAACGTCAGTGTTGCCAACTTCGTCGCAATACCATTTATGTTGGAAGATATTTAACATTAAAGTCCCTTGACAGGGATTCGTTTAATCTATTAAATTAATATAAAAATGTACAATACACGTCCTGCGAAAATTCACTGGCCATGGTTTACTTTTTGTGGATTTTAATATTAAACAATTCTAAATAGAATATATATTTTTAAATTAATAGAAATTTTAAACAAATTTGGAGAAATAAACATAGATATCGATACAAATCCAACAAATTTTAAACGAATTTGGAGAAATAAAGATAGATATCGATACAAATCCAACAAATTTTAAACAAATTTGGAGAAATAAAGATAGATATCGATACAAATCCAACAAATTTTAAACGAATTTGGAGAAATAAAGATAGATATCGATACAAATTTTAAAATTTAAACAAATTTTGAGAAATTAAAAATAGATATCAATACAAATTTTAAAATTTAAACAAATTTGGAGAAATAAGTACCGGTGACTTCTGACGTCAAATTTAACTTGACTTTTGAGCAATTACAGTCAAAATTATTATTTACTATATATATCATTCAATTAAAATCTTTTCCAAAATGGCCAATGAATCACCGCAGAACGAGGTTTTAAATCTTAAATATAATATTTACACTTATATATAGTCACTAGGAATTACATAATTTGCAAGCTCAATTGTCAAAATGTACACGTTGAGGCCCATTTGACGTGTCAATTGTCAAACACTGAGTCTGACAGTTCGCTAAAGAGGGCAGCACTGTCGAATATTTACTCATTCCTTGCTAATTTTATTATTATGCGTGTTGTTTCCAATTCCTTATGATATTATGGAATAAGGTTATTTTTATTATTATGCGTGTTGTTCTCACGAGAATGTAAGTGCGTGCTCCTATTTCACCATGCCTCCTGCTGATAGAGGACAAATCTTTGTTTTTAATTTGTTTTATTATTATTTATTACTTAAGATGTCATGTGGAACATGGTGTAATGGTTGCAGCTTTACAAACATTGTGTAAAACAAAAAACTTGGCGATTAAAATGAGTGGCGGTGAGTTTATTGCCAGTTCTCTTCCGTTCTACGCCCTTGATTTGAGAACTGGCAATAAATGTAAAATTAGAAGCATTTTAAATACATTTCTTTTTTGACGTTCGTTATTAGGGAGCGTTCAAGTATTACGTCACGCAATTTTTGGAGATTTTTGACCCCCCCCCTCCCATGTTACGCGCCGTAACGGTTTTCTCTAGCCAAGCTCTAGTGACCACCCAGTGACTCTTTATACCTAAAAGTTACCATTATGTGGTGTAAAGTACTGGAAAGTTGAAAATAATATTAACAATCACGCGTAATTTAATCCCCGCCCCGCATCGTCACGTTTTACAAATAGACCCCCCCCTCCTAAAAATTCGTTACGTAATACTTGAACTTACCTAAATGAATATATGATTTTGATTTCATTATTAGAATAGAAAACCCCTTTTTAGGTCTGGACCTCAGGTTTTATGATGGGTCAATCCAATAAGCAAGTAGGTGATACTGTGCCTGACTAGGGATGGCAATCTGAGATCGATTAATCGAAGATTCTATTTTTGGAGCCAAAAAGAGTACTGTATCGATTCAGTGACTCGATATTTCACCCTTGAAAATCGACATTCGATTTTAGTTTATTTTTGGTATAAACAGCCAGTAAAATTAAACCAATCCTATCTTGTCTGACTGAAACATATAATATAAAGAAAACTTCATCTGATATTTGTGCTTAAAAATAAATAATAGTTTAAAAAAACTAAAAAAACGCTCTGTGCCATATTTTTCGTCTATCGAGCAACCCACGCTTTTTCACAATAAAACCAGTATTTTTTGTTCATTATCATTTTCAGCCTAAATTAGGAATTATTTTTCACTTTTTAGTTTGATGTGCTTTAAAAGCGTGTTTTTTAGTTTTTTTTAACTATTATTTATTTTGAATGGTATCTCGATGTTGGCCTTAAGGGCCTTTACAGCTCAGCCCGGGCTGTTTTGGCGAGCGTAGCTCGGGCTGAATGGGCGGTTTTTCCGCGACTAGCGCAAGGGCGTCTCCTGTGAGACTCGAACCTCGGCTTGGGCCATCGCGGGGTGGTCAAACGTATTGTGGGGGGGGGGGGGGGTCCCCTTTTGAAAACCCCCCCAAACAATAACGCATTATTGTTTGGGGTAGTGTACGTTAAACATCGATAGATAGTCGAATTTTTAATTAAACGAAGTCAACTGACGTTTACGGTGTTGTCAGTTTTTAATGAAATAAAAATAGTGTTGTGACAAAGTAAAAACCCCTGAATTAATGATCGGTGATGGCACTAGTCGCCGCGCCGCGCTTTGTAATAAGACGTCAACCCATACCTAACTTATATCAGAGCACTTTTATACAATTTTGAAATAGAAATAATGTTCTTTTATTGTTTGAAATGATTAACTATTCACACTCTTTGTTAATTCATCTGATTGAACAAGAACTGAACGCATCACTATAACTTTAAATATGGAAACATTATTTTACAAAGTGGCATTAGCTACTGTCAGTTGGCTTCGTCTAATTAAAAATACGACTATAAATGGCTATCGATACTATCGATAGTTTTAAAAACAATCGATCGATTGTTTACTCAAGTGTTATCGACCCCTTTAAGTAACTCATTGGTAAATGTCAGGCAATATCTGGAGAAGCCAGTAATTGACAGGAAAGAGTGTCCTACAACATACTGGAGATACACTAACAATAAATTAACCGAACGGAGAAATAGATTAAAAGAAAAAAGGTTAAACGAATTGTTGTTTATAAAACAAAATATTAAATATTTTAATGTTTGATTTGTTTCTTTAATAATGATGAATGCTGATTTTTTATTGTTATTTCAAATTAAATTGAAAATAAAACTCTTCGTTTCGTATAACATTTGTTATTTTATTGATGTTACGCTAATCCTACAATCTTTTAAACTATCGATAGCTTTTAGTAAAACTCTCGATACTATCGGATAATGGATTACCAAACTATCGATCATCGGATTACCAAACTATCGATCATCGGATTACCAAACTATCGATCATCGGATTACCAAACTACCGAGGCCTCGGGGGAATTGACCACTTTGGCCGCTAATACCATTAGCAACCTTGCTATGCAGCAGGTAGCTATCAAATACCTCCATCAATCCGAGTTGGGGAAGTACCTCAATATATTGTATATGAAAGGTGTCGGAGACGACGCCGAATGGATAGGAACCCTTACCGGGGTTCCGGAGACTAGCGTAATAAACGAGGTCTTGGATGGTCTAAAGAGAGTTTACTCTGAAATGGGACATATTTTTTCTCCTGCTAAAACTTACATCATGCCGCTTAGCGCAGAATATATCCAAACTTTCGCAAGATTTGGACTCTACATACCACGAGACCAGATAATGATTATTCCTAGCGAGAAGCCTCGGACGATTCGGAATCCCACGGGATTCTTAGACTCGTTCCGACAACTTCTACTGTCCAAGTGCTCCCGTGGCTTCAACCCGGACTACGCGATGACGCTATTCCTATGGCACGCGAAAGCGATCTCCCGCCTCACCCTGCGTCGCCATAGGTCGCAGTCTGGACGTGGTTCGATCAAACTGGCTGTTCCGGGGGGAGTAGCTCCGCCCATCAGGGTATCGAAGCAGGAGCTAGGGAGAGTTTCTTCCAACTACAAGAGCCCGGACGTGTCCATGTTACACTATTACCACTCAGTGCTGACCTTCATGTTGCCTATATCAGCCGGGGGGTTAGGCTGGAATCCGCTTTCTTTGCAGATCACTAACACGCCTGCCATGTTTATTAGGACGATAAGTGCTTATGACGAGGATTTCGCTTGTCGAGCGTATTCTCTTCTCGCCTTCATGATGAGACTGCCCAAGAACGATGGACAATCCACCAAGAAGGAAAGTGGACTAGGGAGAGTGGAGTTACCTGCGTCTATGAAATCCATCGGTGTGGCGGAGATATTTTCACCAACAGTTCAAAGGAATATTCAGAATTTGAGATCCATAAATCTGGGCCGATCTAACGGGGAGAATGTGCCTCATAGAGTGCTAGTACAGGGTTTAGAGCTTGAGAGCTTCATGGAAAACGAATCCAATTACGAACGGGAAGAGTATGCTGAGGATTTCTTGCGTAAACTAACCGACCCAATAAAACGCATTCGTCACGATGGTGACGAATGGACCCTAGCCTTTAGATACGAAATAGCTGATGTCTGTACTGAGAGCATGCACGATTTGACCTTCTACAGAGGGATTGGTGAAGAGAATCATACTTTGATCCGTCTGTTTGGGATGTCATGGGAGAGCAACAGACTAGGCAGGAGTATGGAAAAGTTAAGGATGGCTATCGCTCGTGATCCGGCCATGCGGGGAGTGGCTTCACCTGAGGAGATAGTGTCTCTATTGGATCGTTTTGGCGTAGCGGACGCAGTGGACTCTGACGTGGGATTCGTAGTGCTCGCGCGAGCGGGCTTTGAACCTCCGGTAATCGGTGCTATCCTTGAAATCAGGCTAAACCCGGACAATGACTTAACCCCAGACTCGACCTATGGATCCTTCTCTGATGATTTCGGTGCGAGTCTGAATCTATATACATCAGACCGACTTAGGCAATTTCAAATGCCCGGAGGCCTGAATAAGGCTGAGATGAAAGCTATACTTTTATACGCCTCGAACAGGACTCTTTTCGAGGTATTCTTTCAGGATAAACCCGTTGTCATCTGCGGAGCGCATGCCACTCGGGACGGATCTTCAGATGGCATTTCACACAAGATAGTCGCCTTCCCCAGAACCTACAGGCAAATAATACAAGGCCAGAGATCGAAAGCCAAGATTGAGTCCTCGTTGAAACTCGATCTATTAGATGTTGCTAGAGCGTGATGTATCTTCCAAGGAAGAGTGCATTGGTTGACGTTATGGCTCCACACGAGCTGAGGCGTTCCTCTTAACTTTAATCGTAATCGTTAAAGTACTCTTTTATTTTGGGGAGGGTCTGGTCTGTGTTTTTACGGTTCCCAGTACGACATGTTTGCATCGCATGGTAGCACAGGTGCAGACCTACCCTACCACATCCCTCTGATGGGTAGGGTGGCGTGGTCTTGGGAGGAGTGCAGGTCACTGAGATCCCCAAGGCAAGTTTGGTGGACTATCCTTCTCGAGGTTGCCGACCCCGTTTTTGGTCTATTACCCTATGTAATAGACGCAACTGAAACCACCAAGCGATTAATTGCAGGGATGGAGAGGTCATGTCCTTGCAAGTTCATCATCCAAAAAGATAGGATGGTGGACAGTAAATGACCTCCCGCGTGTTTGTGCCGTGCGCGGGGACCCGTACGGGGGGATGAAGGAGTCCTGGGGGTTGAGTGTGACAGTGCGCCGGGAACAGTTGTGCGCTGCACACAACACGCCTCTTTGGTCTGGATTTCTCCTCACACGGGAGGCCATGGACTAGCTACCTGTGGTCAACCGGCTGCGGTATCCCATAAGCGGGCTACCAAGCGAGAGTCGGGGTGTGGGGGGGGGGCCGTCGGCGAGGCTCGGGACTCGGGGTGAGTTTGCGTCATCGTCTCGTGATGCGAACAGCTCCGTACTTCCTGGCAGCGTGCGGACGCGTCTGCCTTCCTACGCACTGGCTCTATACCGGAGGAGTAGCTCTGGCGTTTGCTTGCTAAGCAAGTGACGCCCCCGACTGAGGACTCCGTGGCGGGTGGAGAGCTCTGACGGTGAATTTATTACCTAACACCTCATGGACAAAGAGGCTTCAAAAACAAATAAACAGAACAAAAACAAGGCCACATCTAAGGATGTGGTATCTAACAAACAACACAGGGTTGCGTCTCAGGACGGGTCGCGGTGCAAGGCGCCAGTGACACGACACTTTGATGCCCCTGTTTCTCACAAGGATGCGCCAATCCCGGCAGCGTCCAGTGAATCGAAGGAAAGGGAATCGACTGGGGACAAGCCAAACCGGGCTGCACCCAGGACCGTACCCAATCCATCAGAAACGACAAAACCACTGCACAGGGAAGCGTCCTCCGTCGCGGCTAGGTTAACTGCGTCGGTTGAGCCAAAGGAGGTCACTCTGGATGATGCAGCAGTACTGCATGCGTCTGAAGGGGTGACATCCACGGTTAGACCGATGCGGAATACCGTGTCTGAGACGGTGAATGTACCCGGTGCAGCGTCCTCAACCATGGACATGACGGCCCTGAAAACCGCAATACAGGAACCGACCATGACTATGGTTTTGAGCTCATCAAAGAGGCGACGGCTCAACAGGGTCAGAAGGGCGGCAGAACGGCAGGAGCTGTTAGCTGCTGCTCAAGGACCTCCTGTTAACCCAAAACCAGCCCCTGGAGCTAGCAGAGCAACAGGTGGCAGGAGATGGGAACCGAAGCCGACGGCGTCGAATGCCGCGCTAAGGCCTGACGGCTCCAAGTGCAGCACGAGACCCGAAAACAGTAAAAAACCGAAAACCAACGAACGAGTGAAGGGCCAGAAACGTGTACGGCCTGAGGACTCAGTTACACCGACTGGGGAAAGGAAAAGGGTAAAACCTAACCGACCTCGAACGGTGGGAGGGACCTCGGCCAGTTACGCGGAAGCGGCGGCAGCATACAAAACGAATGAGTTCTGTGTTGCTGTAATGACCGAGCCCTTCCTCGACATGACCCAAGAACAGGCGGAAGCCATCCGCCTACAAATCCAAGGTAAGCTGCACGACGAGTTAATGGCGGATGTTGCAGCTCCTCTAACAGAAGAAACGAAAGACATCAGGTTCCGGGGCAAAGCCCACTTCGCAGATGGCGTCCTAAAAATGTGGTGCGAGGACGCCTACGCGTTGAGGTGGCTGACCAGTACCTGCGATGCCATCACCAACCCTATAACAGACACCAAACTGGTAGTTAGGCCTCAGTCAGCAATCCCCAGCAAGGTTCCATGCTTACTTCACGTCCCAGATTATTCTAACAGCACGGAGAACCTGATGAGACTGCTTTTGAGGCAGAACGGCCACTACAACATCAGATCGTGGACTCTGACGCACGAGCGGAGAACGAAGGACCCGACAGGCGTCTCTCTCTTCTTCCGAGTGCCAGAGTCCGAGATCGTAACGATCAGGAAACAAGACAGGCGTGTTTACTACCTGCTGGGGAACATTTACATCCGCATCCTGGATAAGGATGAACCCTCGCAGGTGGCTGACGCCCCGCCTCAAGCCATTGCCAGCACATCGGGGACGGTGACACCGAGGCCAACGCCTTCCACGTCACTGACGGAGAAGGCTGCGGATGGCCGAGTGACCAAGACTCACGTTCCCATGGAGACGGCACAACTAACATCGGATGAGGAGTTATTTCAGGAGACCGGGGGGAGTGAACTCAGCGACAGCTGTCTGCGCTCCTCCCCTTCGCCGAACTGACCTCATTCAAGCCAACCTCCAGCATAGTCAAACAGCGTCGGCTTCCCTGCGCAGACTGCTGGAGACCAACCCCAAGACCATCGCCGCGATCCAGGAGCCGTGGATCCGGAATGGCAAGATATGCGGCCTGGGTAACACCGGTGGTAAAACCTTACTGGACACCCGCGTAAGTAACCCAAGAACCTGCATACTAATACCCAAACATGTACCAGCATTACTAATAAACGAACTATGTTCAAGGGACCTCACAGTTGTTAGGTTACCCAGGAACGAGCTTCCAGACAT
This sequence comes from Pieris napi, assembly GCF_905475465.1. Taxonomy (NCBI): domain Eukaryota; kingdom Metazoa; phylum Arthropoda; class Insecta; order Lepidoptera; family Pieridae; genus Pieris; species Pieris napi. The sequence goes on along the minus strand of NC_062251.1, from coordinate 629,826 downwards.
TGTCCTGGCGTCAGCCTACCTACCTGGCGACGAGGACGTGCCCACTCCGGAACTCGGTCTTCTAGCCGACTACTGCGAGAGGGAGCAACTGGAGCTCATCATAGCAGCAGACTCCAATGCACATCACAAGCTATGGGGTAATGCTAATACCAACGCTCGAGGTGAGAATATGCTTAATTTCATACTTAGTAATAATCTTATCCTAGCAAACAGCGGCTCAGAACCAACATTTATCAACGCACGTTCAAAAACCATAATTGACTTAACATTGATAACGCCAGGCCTGTCAGACCAGATACATGACTGGCATGTGTCTGGTGAATTATCATGCTCGGATCACAGGTGGATCCGCTTTGCAATCAAAGGGGACCTACCTAAACCACAACCTAGAAGAATACCTCGGAGAACTGATTCAGGAAAATTTCACAAACTAGTCAGCTCCGAGATAGCAAAACTAACATTACCAACAATAATTGATGCACAAGACATAGACAAACATGCAAATAACCTAACGTCCCTACTTCTGACAAGCTATGAGCAGTCATGCCCCCTCACCATGCCAAGATGGGGAGGCAAACAGAACTGGTGGTGCCCCGAACTGGAGAGACATCGCCGGAAGGTCAGAAAACTGTTCAATAGAGCGGGCAACACAATGAGGCCTAGGGATTGGGACAAGTATACAGTCGCTAGGCGGCGGTTCAAGAAACTTCTTCGTACTAGAAAGCAAGAGTGCTGGAGACACTTCTGCACTAGTATTGAAAACAACAACCAGGCAAACAGAGTGAAATCATGCCTCTCTAGGGAAACCTATCACTCGGTCGGCTGCCTAAAAAAACCTGACAACACATATACAAAAACTGACGAAGAAACATGTGAGCTACTGCTGGCGACTCACTTTCCTGGCTGTACAATTGCCAATGAGCAGACATGGCAGAAATACGCGGAAAGAGCAACCGTCAACTCCGACTGGCAGGTAGCTGACAAAATAGTCACAAGAGAAAAGGTAACATGGGCGATCAACTCTTTTCTTCCATTCAAAGCTGCGGGCTTGGACGGGATATTCCCAGGCCTACTAAGATGGGGTGGGAGCCTTGTAGTGGACTATCTGGTGCCATTATTCCGAGCCTGCATAGCTCACCGCTATATACCTCTGAAATGGAGAGAAGTAAAAATCATTTTTATACCTAAACCAGGAAGAGAGGACTATACCCAAGCAAAGTCCTTCAGACCCATCAGTCTCACATCATTTCTCCTCAAAACACTGGAGAGACTGGGAGATACGCAGTCGGGTAACATTGGCTAAATTCCTCCATCCTAATCAGCATGCCTACAGCTCAGGCAAATCAACAGAATCATCACTCCATAACGTAGTATCCCGCATTGGCAACTCACTGAAAATAAAGCAATCAACCCTCGGCGCATTCATTGACATTGAAGGTGCATTTGACAAAACGAACTTCACGAGCATTACCAATGCACTTGTCACTTGTGGAGTACCATCGACCCTTACAGAGTGGATAAATAACATGCTGAAACATCGAGCCATACAGTTCACCGTGAACACCACCACGCGTGGTGTTGTCAGCAGGGGCTGCCCACAGGGCGGTGTCCTTTCACCACTTTTATGGAATCTAGTGGTAAATGAGCTCATCACAGAACTAAATGCTATCAATCTCTACACAGTAGGGTATGCGGATGATATAGCTATCCTAACATCGGGGAACTTTGAAAGCACCTTATGTGATCGCATGAGGAAGGCTTTCAGAGTAATTGAGAGATGGTGCAATCAGCACGAGCTATCTGTCAACCCGTCAAAAACGGAACTAGTCTTGTTCACAAACCGAAGGGTTCTTGGCTCGTACAGGCTACCAAAACTCTTCAACTCAGAACTAAGACTAAAAGAAAGCGTCAAGTACCTAGGTGTGATTCTAGACAGCAAACTGCTTTGGAACAAACACCTTGAACATAAACTAAACAAGGCCACGATTGCCTTTTATCAATGTAAAAAGATGCTAGGCGTCAAATGGGGCTTATCGCCTAAGATTACGCTATGGCTCTACACCGCCGTAATCAGGCCAATGCTGGCTTATGGAGCCCTAGTCTGGTGGCCGAGGACAGAACTCCAAACAGTAATAACTAAACTTGGGCGCTTCCAAAGGCTTGCCTTGTCCGCTGCCAGTGGTTGCATGAAAACAACGCCAACTTCAGCATTGGAGCTAGCCCTCCAAGTTGCACCCCTTGACATACACATACAGCAGGAGGCAGCATTGGCGGCCATAAGGCTTATGGTACTGGATTTATGGGGTAAAAATCATTACAGCACACACACAACGATCCTAAACAGGGCAATAGAATACCAACCGCTAATAGCTGCGCCATGCGATAGGATTGTTAATCAACACATGCTAAACAAGAAATACCATGTACAACTGAGAGAAGAGGAATGTGATCGATCGACTGCGAACGAGCTACGCATATACACTGATGGCTCAAAGACAGGGAGCGGCTCCGGTGCTGGCATATTCTCTCAAGATCTCAACATCAAAACACACCTACCCCTAGGCATACACAGTTCGATTTTTCAATGCGAGTGTGTTGCCCTAACCGAAGCAGCCAGAGGCGTAAAGCGGTTGGGAGTTAATAACTTTTGTATTAAGCTCGTATCCGACAGCGCGTCTGTGCTGATGGCGTTAGGGGGTAACACGACAAACAGCAAACTGGTGCTGGAGTGCCACAATGCACTGGAGGCATTAGCCCTGACGAACAGGGTCACCCTACAGTGGATTAAGGGACACAGCGGATCTCTCGGCAATGACGCAGCCGATGAGCTTGCGAGGAGAGGCTCGGAAATGTTGCCGGCAGGCCCGTATCCGCTCCTACCCTTGCCCTTCTCGCAAGTGCGAACATGGATTCGCCAGAGATCTGAGGAACTCCAGCACCAACGTTGGTCATCAAGTGTGGACTGCAGGCAATCCAAATTGGTTCTGCCAGCGACTAACACAAGAATGACTAAACAACTTTTAAATCTAACCAGGAATAACCTCAAAATAATGATAGGGACAATCACGGGCCATTGCCTCCTTAATAAACACCTTTATGTCCTAGGCGCGACAGACAGCCCCATGTGCAGAGGCTGTTTCAACGCAGAGGAAACAGTCACCCACGTAGTCCTGGAGTGCGAGGCTGTGGCTAAACAACGTACAGAAATCCTCGGAACAGTGAGGTCGCTCCGTGAAGCCTGCGAAGTGCCCAGGAAGCTTCTGTGCTTCTGGAAGGAGTTAGGCTGGCTTAGTTAGCCAGGGCTCACGTACAACGGACCTAGTGAGAGTCTAAGTGCGGAAAACGAGTCCACAAACCATAACCATAACCATACCAAACTATCGATCATCGGATTACCAAACTATCGATCATCGGATTACCAAACTATCGATCATCGTATTACCAAACTATCGATCATCGGATTATCAAACTATCGATGTTTAACGTACACTACGGTTAAGTCGGTTTTTTTACCCTAATCTGTTTGTGGCTATTATTATTATTAACCGCGCGGGCGGCTTTTAATTTATTGTTAGCTATACTGATCTTCAAATGAAACTATTGATTACTTATTGATAAATTAGATATTTCCATAGCGCGTGTTAACAAACCGGCAGCGCCATCTCTTGAGAAAATGCAAAACTATCAACAGTGCTGCCATTGACACTTTTGTTCTTACGGCCTTGAGACAATTTCATTAAATTCCGAAAACTCGTATAAAAATATTACAATTAAATAACATCTAGGGAAAATAGTCAACTAATTGAGAAATGCATTATCCATAACGTTACATAGGATTTTGGAAGTTGCCATTTTTAACAATTTCAGTATCGCTGTATTAAGTAGACTGTCTATACTCTGACGTTTCATTCCATAGAATTCTGACATTTCATAAGTGTTGCTACTAAAAAAAGTTCTCCATCGAAAATGGGACAAATTTGACCCATTCGAGTGCAATGAAAAAATGCTACGTATATTTATTTTTAATATTTACTTACTCAGTGATCTAATACAAAAATAACAAATATTTCAATTATTAACTTTAATTACTTTATTTTATTATTTAGCCGGCATCACTGCCTACTAATTCCAGGTTTAGTAAACCTTTTAATTTTTTGAAGTGAAACTTCTTTATCCCTGATTGGAAAAAACAATTGTGTAATATTTTTTCGTTACGCGTCACATGTTTCGGTTACGCGTCACATTTGACCGTTACGCGCGTCTTTTTCTTGTCCCTACCAGGGTTGATTCAAAGAGATTCTAAACCATCAATAACAAAAATGTATAATAACGATAACAATGATACTAAAAATTATATTACAATTTATGAAATTCTGCAATAATCTTAGTGGTAATAAGGTAAAATGAAATAATTGTATTATTTGTATTCAAGTCTGTGATATTAAAAGCCTTTTGTTGAACTTTATCTAATTTAACTTAATTCAACCAATTTCTGTAAAGTTGCATATAGATCAATTTCGAAAAATAAGGTCATAAAGAAGTTTCACTTCTTACGTGTGTACACGCACACATTTTTTTATCTTTAGTCTTACTGTGAAACGTGACGTAATTATCACTCGCCGTTAATGTGGAGCACCGCACTTAATCAACTAACAAATAAAATGTATGTATAGACTCAGATGTTCAGACTCATATAATCTGTGACATGTCAAAAAATGACAACTGTCAGAATTCTACGAAATTAAAAATCAGACTATATACTAAAATACTTTCAGGGAAGACTTACAAAATATTTCCGGTTTCATTTAAATACGCAAATTCAAATTGTGACGTCAGTGCGTCAGATACAGATCCGTCTCTAGTCGTCTCACGCGCACCCTCTGACGATAGTGGTACTCCTTGAGGTAGGCTCGGAGACGACCTGGAAGTGGCAGCTGCTCTACACCTGGAAGGACAATCATTCATTCATTGTAATGCATAGACAATATTGGGAATTGATCTCGAGACTAGTAAACTTAATTACCACCAATTTCAGATTAGGGAGCGTTCAAGTATTATGTAACGAATTTGAGGGGGGGGGGGGGGGGGGGGATATTGAATTACCCTTTATTGTTAAAATTATTCGACTTTCCAGTACTTTACACCACATAATGGTTACTTTTAGGTATAAAGAGTCACTGGGTGCTCACGAAACGTTTTACCTACAACAAAACGTTACATGGGGGGGGGTCAAGAATCTCCACAAAATTGCGTGACGTAATACGCTTGAACGCTCCCTTACAATCATTGCGATATTTTTGAAGTGAAACTTCTTTAGGCGCAATGAGGGTAAATTTCTACGGAACGTCACGAAGATGTGCAGCGTTTTTCATACTGGAACACCGATGGTGTTTTTAATAAATTTAAAAATCATTATTATTTTATTAAGTAACTAAATTACCATTTTTTTATTGTTTTTTTTTTATATGGGCACAGAACCAAGTCCTTTTTTGCTAAGACCCAGTTGGCTATTTTAGAAAATGTGGACATAAGTTAGCAATTATGATAATAATGAATTTATTATATTATTTGGTAATTACCATATTCATGGTGGTATTTCTATATAGATAACAACTAACTTTAGTTTTGGTTTTTAATTAGCCTTAGTATTCATTAATATAGAAAGACTGGCAAAATTAAATTATGGGATTTGGGCAGCTTAATTACTCAACAATTATTTTACAAAGAAATTTCACTTCTGACATGTGTACTTTGTACGCACGCACTTTTTTTCTAATCAAAACAATAATTAAAAACACTATATTAAACAATTAATAAAATTTAAAAAAACAACTTATTTGTATTAATTTTTTTTTTGCTATTCTACTAAACAATATTTAATGCAAATAAAAAAATAATCACCGTCGTAATTGGTGTGGGACACGATGACGGCTCTGGCCAGCTGCTGCAGCGTGAAGGGGTTACTCCGGGGAAGAGGAGCCGTCAGCATCGGCTCGAAGAACATCACGCACGCGGGGTCCTGGTTTTTTTTTTTTAATTTAATCATTAATTAATGTGTGTATGTGTGTGAATTTGCATTGATAATGGACTAGTAATGCTACCAGTATTTCTCTGAAACACTAATATATATACATATATAGACAATTCTTGGGTCACGGTATTTGTAATTCTCCCAAATTGCTTGACCAATTTTAATGAAATTTGCGTAGCCGACCTATTAAGAATTGGTACGCTCTTTTCTTGTAGGACCCTATGTCGATTTGGTTTGAATATACCTAGCACCCATGTACACTCTAAATACCAGTGGGCTCGCGAGTGCGTAGCTGGCCTATTAAGAATTGGTACGCTCTTTTCTTGTAGGACCCTATGTCGATTTGGTTTGAATATACCTAGCACCCATGTACACTCTAAATACCAGTGGGCTCGCGAGTGCGTAGCTGGCCTATTAAGAATTGGTACGCTCTTTTCTTGTAGGACCCTATGTCGATTTGGTTTGAATATACCTAGCACCCATGTACACTCTAAATACCAGTGGGCTCGCGAGTGCGTAGCTGGCCTATTAAGAATTGGTACGCTCTTTTCTTGTAGGACCCTATGTCGATTTGGTTTGAATATACCTAGCGCCCATGTACACTCTAAATACCAGTGGGCTCGCGAGTGCGTAGCTGGCCTATTAAGAATTGGTACGCTCTTTTCTTGTAGGACCCTATGTCGATTTGGTTTGAATATACCTAGCACCCATGTACACTCTAAATACCAGTGGGCTCGCGAGTGCGTAGCTGGCCTATTAAGAATTGGTACGCTCTTTTCTTGTAGGACCCTATGTCGATTTGGTTTGAATATACCTAGCACCCATGTACACTCTAAATACCAGTGGGCTCGCGAGTGCGTAGCTGGCCTATTAAGAATTGGTACGCTCTTTTCTTGTAGGACCCTATGTCGATTTGGTTTGAATATACCTAGCGCCCTTGTACACTCTAAATACCAGTGGGCTCGCGAGTGCGTAGCTGGCCTATTAAGAATTGGTACGCTCTTTTCTTGAAGGACCCTATCATCAGATGAGCCTCCTGCCCGTTCTATAAAAAAAATGTTCATTCCCGTATTTCCCGTACCTTGTAGTGTTCGATGAGGCCGGTGACCGTGGGCGCGGCGAAGACGGCCGGGTCGTGGCAGTCGAAGCTGAAACGGTGGCGGTAGTGCTCGATGCGCGCGTGAAGAGACCGACCGTACTTTCGGAAAGAGACGGAGAACAGGTGCTCCTCTTGGGCCGAGTCGCGGAGCAGGAACGTGCCTGTTCGATGCAAGTAGAAAATTACAAGTATTGTAATGGCGCGTCTAAACGGGCCATGATTTGCTGCAATTGATGGCTGCACTGTTGGCCACTAATTGCCCGGCAATTACAAAAATATTTTAATGCAGCTAATGGCCGAACAATCTATGGCTGGGCCATGTGTTGCAATATGTCTGCAATAGTATGGCCCATGATGCAGACTCCTAAACGGGCCACACAAACAGGCAACAATGGCTGACGAAATCACACTTGTCGCAGCAGCTTATATTGTTTTAAAAAAGAAACAGAAAAAGAAGAGATTGTGGATTCGACCTTACTTAAATAGGCGTGAAACTGTAGACAATTTGAGTCTAGAAATAAGTCTTGATAATAAATTATTCAAGAACTAGAATGTCAAAAGTAGTCATTTTTACGTAGTAATCTAACGTCAAATACAGCTGATCGCAAAACACAGAATAAAGCAACAGGCACACTTCACTCAAAGCAAACGTCATGTCGCGTAGAAAAGGATACACTATGCCATAACAAAGAGAGTGACTGAAACAACACGAGAACTGGCTGTGCAATATTGCAGTTGAATTCGATAGCCTAGCGATCGTCCGGCCACCCATCGGGGCAACATTGGCCATATGTGGCTATACAAAACATGTTTGGCTATATGGCCGGGACATTACTGCAATATTGCATAGTGTGGCTGCTATTGTTTGCAATGTTGCCGGCCACAGTGTTGCAGCCATCAATTGCAGCAAAACATGGCCCGTTTAGACGCGCCATAAGGAAAGTCGTAAACATGTCCTGCAATCATTTAGTTCGGCCCGAAGGACCAAAAATACGATCCTTGCTAAATAAAAACTTTTCCTAGAATTATATAAAAAATAATGTGTGTGTATATGTTAACGTAAAATTGTAAAAACCGTTAGATTGTAATCTATCGGTTATCGGTTATCGGTATTCGGTAGATTCTACTACACTAACTTAGTTATCATTCAAACTTCTTTGGTCAATTACAGATTAATTTTACTTCCCAACAATTTCATATAACTACCGAATAATAATACGTTAAATTGCAAGCAGTATGTTGAGTTGACAATCTTTCGACAGTTTACAATCTCGCGAGATATATTACAATCTAACGGTTTTTACAATTTTACGGTGACATATACACGCGTTAGAAGTTATACTTCTTTTGGCGCGTTAGAGAAAAATGATAAGACTAAATTTCTAAGATGCGCGCACATCGTCACGAAAAACCGACACCCTGAAGTTAGATGTAGTCAACAATTTAGTTTTTTTGTGATATTTAAAGAAACTTTATTTAACTAGATAATAACAGTGAGCGTAATGCGTTATAATAAAACTTTAATGTATTAAATAGTTTTTATCTATTTTTAGTGTGTTTTTTTCTACAAAATTAGAATAAATTTTTTTAAACGTTTTCATCTTGATACGACAAAGAAGTATAACTTCTTAACACACAAAAGCACACACACTTTTTTTTCTTTGTGGTTTTTTTTTAATATCCAAAAACAAACCTTCAGGCTTATTGTCCAAGAGCCGCTCAGCCTCGTAGCGGTCCATCTTGCCCCAGTAGAAGGAGCAGGCCGTTATCTCTTGTAAGTCGGGAACTAGGCAATGTTTGTAATCCACCTGAAGAATAATTTTTATTAAAACATTTAATAAAAAGTCATTTAATCTCAATTTAAAATTTAGGAGAGTATTTAAAAATATCATCAACATATAAAATTAATAGTTTTCTTTAGTTATTTCAATTTAATACAATTTCAATATTTGACCATTTATGAGGGTATTTAAAAAAAATATCAAAATATAGTGTACCAATAATAAAATTAATAGTTTCTTTAGTTTTTTTCAATTAAATACAATTTCAATATTTGACCATTTATGAGGGTATTTAAAAAAAATATCAAAATATAGTGTACAAATATTAAAATTAATAGTTTTCTTTAGTTTTTTCAATTTAATACAATTTCAATATTTGACAAGTTATGAGGGTACTTCAAAAAATATTATCAAAATATAGTGTACTAATTATAAAAAAATAATAGTTTTATTTAGTTTATTTTAATTTAATACAATTTTAAAATTTGAGAAGTAATGAGGGTACTACAAAAACTATACTTTGATATATTTTTAAGTTCCCTCAAAAAAATATAACAAAGTCTAGTGTACCAATTATAAAAATAATAGTTTCTTTATTTTTTCAATTTAATACAACTTCAATATTTGACAATTTATGAGGGTACTTCAAAAAATATCATCAAACAGTATACATAACCCTATAAAACCCTAAAAATTGGTAAATACATAAAATAACCGTTGAACGGGTATTACCTGCGTGTGCACCTTGGTGGTGTAGGGTTTGGGGAGCGTCTGCTGAAGACCAGGCGCACGAAGCAGCAGCGCACGCAACTCGCCACCGCAGACAACCTTTAACCAATATCTCTTCATGTAAAACTTCTCTTACAATAAAACATAAAAGTGCGTGCGTACGTACACATGTCAGAAGTGAAACTTCTTTGTAAATAAATTATTACTAAGGTAAAAGCCGCAATAGATGATCATGTACTAGTATATGATCACTCCATGTATTTGTATATCTATATTCACACTGTTTACACACTGTATATGTGCTCATGATAATATAAATAAATAAAAAATCTGCGTAAACTGCACAAGACGGTATGCAACAAAATTGTCATCTAAAGTTGTAATATGTAACTACTAAACGAATACATCAACCAATAGCGTGTATTATTTCTCGATCTCCCTTCTCTCTCTCTCTCAATCTTTCTCACTATAGCTCTCTCGCACCTCTCGCTTCATGATGCGACGTTCACTCTCTCTCTCGATCTTTCTAAATTGCTTGCTCCCTACTCTCGCTCCATGGCTATTTGCTTCATGCTACGTTCGCCCTTTCTTACTCTCTCTCAATAGCTCTCTCCCTCTTTTTCGAAGAAACACTGCCCATCTTCGTGACGCTAAGTAAAATTATTACTCTCATGAGCCTTAAGAATTTTCACTTTAAAAAACATTAAGGTGAAACAAAGTTCGAGGCTGTATGGCGATTAAAAAGAAGAGTTTATTACCAGTTCTTCTCTTCCGTTCTACGCCCTTGATTTGAGAACTGGCAGTTAATGTACAAGTGTATATTGTGTTACCTATATGAATAAATGATTTTTGACTTTGACTTTAATGTATTTTTGTAAATAATTAAATTTTAATCCACTGTGAGTACCACTTATAAACTAATAGTTAATTAACTACTCACTTGGAAGCGTCGTATGGAGCCGTCCGCACTTTGGGCCAACTCATTAGGGCGACCTTCTTGTGGGACCTCCTCGTTACTGGAAGAACATTCCATTATTAACACGTTGCCATGGTAACCGTATATGGGGCCGTTCAAGTATTACGTAAGCACTATAGGAGGGAAGCGGGGTTCATTTGATTTTCTTTGGGTGATTACGTCATCACCAAATAAGAAAATCGGAGCACATGAGAGCTTTGCTGACAGAAGGGGGGGGGGGGGGGGTTTAAAAATAAATTGCAGTAAATCTGTTTACGTAATACTTGAACAGCCCCTAACATAATATATAACTATGACAACAAACAAAAGTTAGTACTGTAAATTAATAATATGGTCTCAGATTGCATTTCTTCCCAACGGTAGAAACAAAATTCCGGGTTTCAAACACACGAAACCCAAGGATTTTTAATAAATTGATACTAAACAGAGCAGTGTTGGCCTAGTGGCATCAGCGTGCGACTCTCATCCCTGAGGTCGTAGAAACCGTCTTGTCTTAAGACCCAACACGACGCCGTAAAAGTGCACGTGTCAGCCACTTGTGTCTGACACGTGTACACGTTTCTTTGACACTCACTTGTAGTAGAAAATATTGTATGAAACTTAAAACCCAATAATCAAAGAGTGAGGCACAGGTGATTGACACATTGAAAGACTTTTAAATTGGTTTAGCAGTATCTGTGTTTGTTACAAAAATACAAATATTTCCTTATATGGATTAAATACCTTCTCGGAGTGACTGACAACACGTAGACTTCAGCAGTTGGTTCACCATTCTCATTGCTCGCTTCGCTCTCTGAAATATAATAATACTATTGAGAATAGTGTAGGCACCGCACGCGTGATTCAAGTATAAGGCATGATTAAATCAACGATTTTATTAATTATATATTTAAAAATAATACACGTTAAAATAACAACACTTTAGTGGCATTTATTACATATGTAATTAAATTATAATTATTAATAACAATAACTCTTTTTAAAAATTTATAATTTTTTTAAAAAGAATTATCGAAAACTAAATTAATAAATCATTTTTAACTCCACTAGCATACACAAAAAATTTCATAAAAATCTGTCCAGCCTTTTAGTCTTATTACAAACACACAGAAGGCTTATATACACCAGCTGTTTATTTAAATAATCTAGATACGTAACGTAACGTTACGCATACAAAAAAATTCATTCAATTCGGTACAGCCGTAAAGCCGGAACCTTGCAGCGTTTTTGTTGAAAAAAACGGAGAGAGCGATTGAGAGAGTGAGAAGGGCGAAGTACCTTATAGAAACACTATTTTTAAAATTAAAATTTCGTATTTAATTTACGAAATATTAGTATTTTATGCAAAATATTTATTGAAATCTCAAATGACGAATTGTAAATTAAAATGCCACGTATTTATATTATTTTAATATTTTAATGAGAATTAAATTCCTAACATATCTTCCTTTTTCCCTCCCTCTAAGTCTCGGCAATTTTTAGATTTGTATAAATATGAACAAGAGTTAAAATTAGTTTGCCAAAGAAGTTTCACTTCTGACATGTGTACTTTGGACGCACGCACTTTTTTTTAATATTATGAATATTAATTTGAACTTCAAATAAATAGTTTTAGAAATCTTATCAAATAGTCTTAACTAAATTATACCTGTATTAATAATATTTATATTAATGGCGTCCAACTCGCGTCGAAGGTCCCTCGCTCCCAAAGTCAGTACTGCAGCCAATCTGAAATTTAATATAATCATTATTTTATTTTGACACATTTGATTCAAACCTCCTTGAGGTCGTAGACTCAAACCTCGGCTGTGCACCAATCGACTTAATGTGTGCACCAATTGACTTAATGTGTGCACCAATGGACTTTATGTGTGCACCAATGGACTTTATGTGTGCACCAATGGACTTAATGTGTGCACCAATGGACTTTATGTGTGCACCAATGGACTTTATGTGTGCACCAATGGACTTTATGTGTGCACCAATGGACTTTATGTGTGCACCAATGGACTTTATGTGTGCATCAAGAAAACCAGCCTTAAACCAAAAAAAAACATGGTTTTGTCATCCACTGATGACTGATCTAGGCCTCAGATATAAAAAAATTGTTTTATACCAGAGAGACATAACACATATTAATATATTTACTAACATAGTAATTACATATTTGCCTTACAATATTGTAATGTTTATTATCATACCAATCAAATATACAGTATTAACAATTTTTATAACAGTATAACAAGTTTTAATTTTCGTTTAATTAATTTTTAATTATTATTATTATAGTAGGTTAGGAAAATGTATATTTTACAACTTTTTAAATCTTAAAATTAAATTATATATCTTACCTATCATCATTACAGGCATCGCTGACCCTCCTATAGGCCGTGCACACACACGGCGCTCGACGCCAGCGACGACGACGACACGCACACTGTCGACCACTCCATCTGCGGACACAATTTTTTTTATTAGTACACCTTATAATTAACACCGTTGCCCATGGACACTTACAATGGCTGTGCATGGTGGATTAAGAGTTGGTACACTACACTTGTATCTTGAAAAAAGAATTGATACTATTTTCTTGTCAAAAGAATTGGTACACTCTTTTCTTGATAAACAAATTGGTACACTCTTTTCTTGAAAAATAATTGGTACTTTTTTTATTAAAAAGAATGGGTATAATTTTTTTTTAAAGATTTGGTTACACTCTTTTATTAATAAAAGAAATGGTACACTTTGTTCTTGAAAAAAGAGTTGGTACACTCTTTTCTTGAAACACCCAAAATCAATGGTAATGGCCCAGTGGGAAGAAAATAGAGAGACCGCTAGAAACCTGAGAAGATGGAATAAAAGAGATAGTGGGGAAAATGGAAAATAAGCGAAGATGTGGGACCAATGGTATATAATACTAATATAAAACATAATATCATAAACTCAATGTAATGGCTTTATTTTTTATTTTTTTACTAGCTGGCCTGGCGAACATCTTACCGCCTAACAATCGATTCTTTATTTTTTTTTAAATACTTATTCTGCTATTCGGGTCACCGGTCTAGCTAGTAAGATAAAAAAAAGAAAGTTGATAATACAACAAATACATTATGTCAAAAAATAAAAATTTACCTTCCCGGAACCCCTCCACTAACACTTGAACTTTATGATATGGTATTAAATATTATTACGAATATTTTGTATGGGAATATAGAAAAGTGTTGTTTTTAGATTTTTTCACTCAATTTTTTTTTAATTTTTCTCTCCGTAAGAATCATCCTCGTACTTCAAGGAATATTATTTAAAAAAATCAGACAAATCGGTCAAGCCGTTTTCATGTTATGTCGTGACAACGGAAAACGGGTTTCATTTTTATATATATAGATTATAGCCCATGATACACACTGATTATGTAAGTTCTATATATCTAATAAGGGCTTTAGTTAAAATTGTGCATTAATATGTCAAACTTAAGGCAGAGTTAAAATTATGAATCAGTTATACCTCTCAGTTACAGCGCTGACATAACGGTGTACACTACTCGGTGACTCCACGTATCGGCGACGCTCCCACGCACCACAACCACAGCTACACTCACCACCTGAAAAAATTAAAAAAAAAATTACTAGCTGTTTAACAACATTTAGAATTTTTTATTACATACTAGCTGGCCTGGCGAACATCTTACCGCCTCTTCATCTTCTTCATCTTAACAGTTGATTCTTTATTTTTTTTAAATACTTATTCTGCTATTCGGGACACCGGTCTAGCTAGTAAAAAATAACCTTCCCGTAACCCCTCCACTAACACTTGAACTTTATGTATGGTATTAAAGTTCAAATTGCCTTTAAATATTATTACGAATATTTTGTATGGGAATATAGAAAAGTGTTGTTTTTAGACTTTTTCACTCAATTTTTTTTAATTTTTCTCTCCGTAAGAACCATCCTCGTTCTTCAAGGAATATTATAAAAAAGAATCAGACAAATCAGTCAAGCCGTTTTCATGTTATGTCGTGACCGATAGCAACTTAGGAAGTCAAAGGTGAAAATTAACACAAACTTTTTCTCCCATAATATGTCAAAGTATAATAATAATAATAAATTGTTTATTTGCAAAGAAAGTGGTACATTCAGATATTATTGTCTAAATACTCTCCCAGGCTACAAAGGCACCTTTGCCTTTAAAAATTACAATATAACAATACTTTTCAACATACAGAAGTCATACATCTGAACTCTAAATCTACAGTTATACTGGTATTGCAAAGTCTTAGAGTTATAATATAAACTTACTCTTCCTAGACGTTTGTTGTCCCATGTTTGTATCGGTACTATGTGTAGTTCACCCAGCAAACTACCATCTGAAATTAAAATTAACAGTTCTTAAATTCTCATGTCTATAATGCCTAACTTTTGTATATAATCATTCTTTTAACAGACCTTGTTTGGTGGTCAAACAATACTAGAATATCATTTCTATATATACAAGCCAAAATTGCAAGAATTCAAAACGAACACTTCTTAAGTCTGGTTTTGACCAAGCATTAACTTTTTTTTAAATATAAGATTTAATTTGATTAATGGGTGTTTTAATTTCTACTGATAATACAGGTGCAATTTTACAGCTAGCTAAATAGGAATAACTCATCCTTTGTATGTATTACGCAATATGTAGAACAATCATTTCCCACTTTAAACAATGGTTTGTATCTCATTACAAAAGCAATTATACATTTGTTTTTTTTGCATTAATCTAAGCATTTTAACCATAATAATAGCACTACAAATATAAAGGTGCTACTTATTATACCAGAAATATTAATAGTAACCCACCAAATAAGGTGAGAATTACCTTAACCTTGTCTTAGTTCAACGGAGGACTTAATTAATCTTGTGCATTACAACATACAGCAACAATACATCAATAAAGCAATTACAGTCAAACAATGTTTGTATTGCAGTGTAGTTAGTAGATGAAAGTTAAAATCAAGAATGACATTCAAATATGTCTTAATCCTAAGAATTGGAACCACAATAAGGTGGCTATGTGAATCGAATCAGTACAATAGCAGAACTATTAAAGTACTCATAAGTGCAAGATTAAAGTAGCAAGTGAATGATAAAAGTATTATGGTATTGCCTGACATTTGTCAGCTTGGCTCTTCATGGTAAACATTACTCTTTTCAAATTATTAATAAAATTAATATTTTCAAATTTCTTTAGCTACAAAAATTTGAGTATATTAAACATACATACTAATTATTATTACAACCTATTAAGAGTTAAGTTATTCAACCTAGAAAATAATATATACCGAAAAGAAAATGATGAAATTAATACACGGGGTGGAGTGGTTAACGGAGGCACTTTTAGAAAGAATCTAAATAATTGCAATATGCTGCAGAAGTTTAGTTTGTTTCTGAGTGATGTTTTAAGATTTTAAAAAATGTTTAAAATATTTCATGCAGCCCTTAATAACATACTTAAATTGTATTCCTGAATTTTCTAATTAAACATCACCATTTATATATACAAAAATAAACAAATAATATTCTCTACATCCGCCATCTTGAATGGGTTATTTCATAGCATGATCTAATTTTGTCTATTATCACATTAATGCTTGTAAAAACTATTAGACATGTTGAGAATAAGTTAAATGATACTTACGTCTGCCAAAATAATATATTTATTGCTTTGTCGTTATCGAAAATATCATATGAAAATCTCTTCATAGGTCGGCTGTACTAAGTATTTGTCGTTGCAGTAATTAACACAAATATCACTGTATTCATTAACACACATAAAAAAAAAGTAGTTAGTAATCTTAGAAATACTAAAACAATATTTACAGAGAAAAATAAAAGTAATTAGAAAAACACATTAACAAAATACGCGTAAAACGCAATACCTTTGGTGGCAGTGTTGCCAACTTAATTTTAACGAACCCACCAATTTTGCCGTCGCAACCCACCAGAAAACCACTAAAATCCACACTAACTAATAAAATAAATGTAAGTGTTTGTTTATTTATCCTTTTTTCACGCCGAAAGGAAATATAGGATCGATGTGATTTTTATGTCCGCAGATAGGAGGGGGTTAGGCAAGCAGCCGGCGAGCACTATTTTTTTGTTTTTACCGCGGGAAACACATGTTTTACTGAAGTAAACAGTAGTCTATGGACTATGTCACTCTTTACTTTAGATGGATAGCATACAGCTAGGATATATTTTTTGACAATAAAAGAACAATATTGTAAATTGAATTATAAAATTCGTATATTTTCATTACAAAAAAACTTATAGAAGACATACAAAATCGTTAAAAATCATCTTCAGCGGAGTCGGATTCCTCTGCACCTTATGATTTTAAGTACATTTCTTTCGTTCCTATTTTCTGGACTACATAATTTGGCAAGATGTAATTATTGCAACACTTTCCTTCGCGTTTTAAACCTGCGCGGATTGTCATAATAGATGACAGTAGATCTAGCTTCATTCGGTTTCTGTGTTTTGTCTTCACGATATTCATAATGCTGAATAATCGCTCTACTTAAGCATTAGAGTGCGGTAAAACTAATAAAGATATACAAACGTGGCTAAATCTTCAAATCGGTTTTCTCCTGCAATGTCTTCGAAATCCAGCACCTCGTACCAAAATTCCAGCCGCCACCAGCTGTACTTTCCACCACTTCCAGCCAGTCCTTTAATTGGGAGTCCCGTAACCAACAATCCCGGAACTTTTGTTTTAAAAATAAACTAAACATTTGCAAACAAACAAGGTCGCTCCGATGCATAGCATAACCAAAACTACTAAGTATCTGTGTTGTGTATTTCTATTTTTGTGCATGCATACGAAACGAACACATACAAATCTCATTACTTAATTCAAATCAAATTTGACCCATTAGTCATACGAATAAAGCCCATAATCAAAATAATTTAAGAAATTTATAAACTTGTTTCGGGAAATTCCCGAAAATAACGAACGTAATTTTACAGAGTTGCCTACATAATGACAAAATATTCCTTTATAAGGTAAACGTTTTCGTCTTTTCCTGTAAAGATATCACTCGTGCTAGTGGTTAAATGTCGTAGCATACCACTGAATGAAACAAAGTAAACCACTAGAAAAATCCACTAGCCACTAAAACCAAAATTCGCCCGCTAAAACGTATATCTAAACCACCAGATCTAGTGGAATATCCACTAAGTTGGCAACACTGTTTGGTGGTGTGACATTTTGTTAATTTTTTTAGTATTATTTGACGTCTATTTTTTCCTTGGCGTTTGGTTTTACAGATACAAAACCATGAAGTTACAGAGTATCAAAATTCTAGTCTAGTCTAATCTAAATAAAATTAAAAATGAAGCAATAAGTTAACTTTAACTTCTAATGAAATCCTAATGCTAAAAAAGAATGATTGTCATGTTTTATTTTACGTAAGTTGGTAGTTGTTTTCTTCTGGTAGTACTCTGATAGTAGTCTTTAATCGACGATCCACCTTTAAGGTTTAACAAATACATATAAGTTAACATTTTTTTTACAAGAGTAATTACTCGTTTTTACTGAATGCTAAATGTTTTTAATTAAATGACATATAAACGGGGTAGTTCTTTTAATAGATTCTATAGTTTTATTATAACCGTTTATATATGTAATTATTATAACCACCACGATTCGTCATTAGAATTTTAATTTATATAATTTATATTATTAAAATTATAACATGTCTATGGAATACCAATATTTCATAGACAATTTAATAATAGACAAAGTTGTAGAAAATTTCAAAAATATTATTTATGTCCGATTGACGCCATTTTGTAGGTAGTCGTTTGTTATATTAAAAATTTTAGGAATTTCTTCGTTTTCAAATTGAATTGAGTTTATTTATTGAAAAAGTTGTATGTTTTAATTTGAAAATGTCTAAACGGAGGATTGAAGTAATGGATCCTTTTATTAAAAAGAAACGGTGAGTCGCTGTTGAATTTTATAAAATCTGGTGTAATCAGGCATGGTTGCTGAAATTTTATTGTTTTCGAACCCTACAGCGTGGTTCAGTAATAATTCTATAACATCTCTCGTAAATCCGTATTTCATTCATTTTAATGAGTATCAACACTATGAAATACTTAAAACAAAGTCTTTAAACTGCACTATTTATTTATTATATTGTATGCCGTAATTTAGTGCGGTTAAATTAAAATATGGTTGTACAAATCTTTTAATTGCGACTAATCAAACGCGCTTAATAAACATAGACACTTCTAACATTATTTAAAGTTCTAATAATTGTTTGTTTCTAGCGAGGAAAAAGCAGCGGCTGCTGCTAAATCCGGCGGCAGTGGTGAAGGGTCATCAGACTCCGTGGCCAACCTAGGAACATCTCTATCCAGCACCTCAAGCGCGCCTGGGATTAATCCATATAGTGGTATTGTTTTTTTCTATTTAAGACTTGTTGTGTTTAGATACAAAACATACAACACTTTAATTTGGATTTCATATTAAAGGTTTAATATTTTAATAGTCAGAATAATTTACAACCTATCAAAGTAAGAAATATCTTTATTTACAGGTCTACCACACTCCCCACGCTACCATGAACTATTGCAAAAACGACTGGGTCTCCCTGTATGGGAGTATAAAAATGATTTTATGCGTCTTCTCAATACACATCAATGTGTTGTGCTTGTTGGAGAAACAGGATCTGGTAAAACTACACAAATTCCTCAGTGGTGTGTTGAATTTGCTTGCGTTACTGCAAGTAAATCCAAAGGCGTTGCCTGTACTCAGCCAAGAAGAGTAGCAGCCATGTCGGTGGCTCAAAGAGTGGCTGAAGAAATGGATGTAGCATTAGGACAGCAAGTCGGTTACAGTATCCGTTTTGAAGACTGTTCAGGACCACAGACAGTATTAAAATACATGACAGACGGTATGTTGCTTCGTGAGGCAATGTCGGACCCAATGTTGGATCAATATAGAGTAATTTTACTTGACGAAGCTCATGAAAGAACATTAGCAACAGACATTCTAATGGGTGTCTTGAAAGAGGTTATAAAACAGAGACCAGACCTGAAACTAGTTATTATGTCTGCTACGCTAGATGCTGGCAAATTCCAACAGTACTTTGATAATGCACCACTAATGAATGTTCCGGGACGAACACATCCCGTAGAAATATTCTATACACCTCAGCCCGAACGGGACTACTTACAGGCGGCCATACGTACTGTGATACAAATACATTTATGTGAAGAAGTTGCAGGTGACATTCTCCTATTTTTGACTGGTCAAGAAGAGATTGAGGATGCCTGTAAGAGGATCAAACGGGAAGTTGACAACTTGGGTCCTGATGCCGGTGAACTAAAGTGCATTCCATTATATTCCACTCTGCCCCCAAATCTCCAACAGAGAATCTTTGAGCCTGCACCCCCGAACCGCCCCAACGGTGCTATTGGAAGGAAAGTTGTGGTATCTACAAATATAGCTGAAACCTCTTTAACGATAGATGGTGTAGTGTTTGTGATAGACCCTGGATTTGCTAAGCAGAAAGTGTATAACCCAAGGGTCCGTGTAGAGTCTTTACTGGTGTCTCCAATCAGTAAGGCTTCTGCCCAGCAGCGGGCTGGACGTGCCGGGAGAACTCGCCCCGGAAAGTGCTTCAGGTTGTACACGGAGACAGCCTACAAGAATGAAATGCAGGACAACACATATCCAGAGATTTTGAGGTGACTTTAATAAAAATTTGTAGAAATTTATGGTTGCTATATAAAGAGTATATTTTAGATGGTTTCATTTAAAATAGAAATTAATTCAATCATTAATTATGAATTATCATTTACGTAATTATTAAATTCATTAAAAATAATAAAAAATTCATTATATTTTAATATATATAAATTACGCTTTACGTTATATGTCCGCTATTGGATCCTAAACTAGTGAACCGATTTCAATGAAATTGCCACACCGTATGCAGTTTGATCTAACTTAAAAGATAGGATAGCTTACATCTTTATTTAAACCTTCAATATTGTGGCAAATTTTTTGTTTATTATTTGACAGTCACAATTGTAACAGATGGCGCTGTGGTGAAAGTACCAATGTTTCACATAAGCTACAATTTAATGGCATAACTACCAAAAAAGCATGGTGGTCCCCATAACTGGTGTTCTCCTACCGTTTGCCTTCAATAGTTTACTACTATGTTATATAACTAAAACCTTAGCCACAGCAATGCTTGGCCGAGTCTGCTAGTTTTATACATACAAAGTCTATTGTATTATATTGAGCAGTGTTAGCCTAGTGGCTTAAGCGTGTGACTCTCATACCTTTGTAGGTTGTAGGTTGCTGTGCACCAATAGATTTTATTTCTATGTACGCATTTAACATTTGCTCGAATGGTGAAGGAAAACATCGTGAGGAAAGCTTGCCTTAGACCCAAATCGACATGTGTCAGGCACTGGAGGCTGATCACCTACTTGCCTATTAGATTAACAAATCATGAGACAGATTCAGAAATCTGAGGCCAAGACCTAAAGAGATAGCGCCACTGATTTATTTATTTTATTATATTGAAAGCAGTGTTGGCCTAGGCGCTCGTCTCTCAACTCAAAGGAATTTCTTTTTATATACACATTGCAACACTAGGAAAGGCAATAAATATAGTTTAAAAAAACTATAAAACACGCTTTTAAAGCACATCAAACTAAAAAGTGAAAAATAATTCCTAATTTAGGCTGAAAATGGTAATGAACAAAAAATACTGGTACAGTAGAACCTCGATAACGTAAACCTCGGTAACATAAAAACCTCTGTTACTTCAAAAAATACTATGTTCCCTTCCCATCAGAGCCCAAAACCTCTATAACTTAAAATACGCAACCTCTATAACTTAAATAAATAATCTCTGTATAGGCCCTCAGTAACTAAAAGAAATGTTTCCACAACCTCTATAACATAAAATCGTTTGTGAATGAGTCATTTTGAAAGAGTGTCAAAACAAATGGTTTAGGTATTTATTGCTTGCACGTGTTTACTAATGTATTGTTAACGTAAACAATACATTACCTATTGTTTGCTTTATCTAAATTCTTCAAAGCTTTGCGGCGGTTAGCTTTGTGACAACGACTTACTTGCATAATAAGTTAATGTGTTAATGTATTCTCCTCTCTATTTGTCATTGAAAATCAAATCGATTTAGAAACAGTGAATTTTTTAAAACAAAAGAAAATCACAGATTTTTTTAAGTAGACTAAACCTTTAGTTGTTGTTTTATTTTTATGTAATGTAAGTAATGTGAATAAATATGATTACATATTTAATTTTCCATCCTTCTGATGCATTCAAGTAAAAATGGGAGCAAGGGTACATAGAAACATGTACATACCTCTATATTAACCTTTACCTAACATAGAACCTTGATAACTTAAAACCTCTATAACATAAAATATTTTGTGTTTCCCTTGGACTTTATCTTCGAGGTTCTACTGTATTATTGTGAAAAAGCGTGGGTTGCTCGACAGACGAAAAATATGGCACAGAGCCATTACCATTTTCAGCCTAAATTAGGAATTATTTTTCACGTTTTAGTTTGATGTGCTTAAAAAGCGTGTTTTATAGTTTTTTTAAACTATATTTATTTTCCACTTTTTAGACCTAGCAGCAATACGTGTTGTCTCAATTTATACTATATATTTATTTAAAAAAAAATTAATTGTTTTTTCGATATAAACCTATGAAATTATTATATTGTCGCTGATTCTTTATAAGTGTACAAAGTTTGAATTAAATCTGTCCGTTTAAAGTGGGTCAAAACCGAGTCCGAAGGAGTCGGTTACATACATACATACATACAGGTGATATAAAGCGTGTAAAAATTGTGAGGAAACTGCTTTACTGCTTCTATTCGGTGTCGAAAGTAGAATCAGAATGGCCATGTCATAAATTGCTGGTTCTATGCTTGATAGGAGCATATTGCGAGTACTAATACCCACTGCCCTCCATTTGCAGATCAAACTTAGGGTCTGTAGTTTTGCAGTTGAAAAAGTTGGGGATTGATGACCTCGTGCACTTTGACTTCATGGACCCACCGGCCCCCGAGACACTTATGAGGGCCTTGGAGCTGCTCAACTATCTCGCTGCCTTGGGTGAGTTATTAATTCTATGTATAGTGCAAACTCTATATAAAAGAACTAGTGGACCCCACAGACGTTGTCCTGCATGATATTTCAAGCTATTAGGATATTAAAGTATGAAAGTACCGACTGCAGCGCCACCTGCCGGGCTGAATTGTGAATCTAAACCATTCCCAGATCCCCTTGAACACACACAAAAAATTTCATCAAAATTGGTCCAGTCGTTTGAGAGAAGTTCAGTGACATACACACTCACAGAAGAATTATATATATAAAGATTGCATATTTTGACGTTACAAAGAGTTGTTAAATGGAAAGAAGAAAAATCTGTATTAGAAAATGTTTATTTCAGACTAGTGTTAGGAAATTACATTTAAAAAAAGTGCTTGCGTACTTTTGAAGTGAAACTTCTTTAGGCGCATGAGGGTAAAATTTTTACGGATGAAACGCAATAATAATTATATTAGCGTCACGAAGATGTGCAGCGTTTTTGTCGAAGAAAAGGGAGAGCGATAAAGAGAGTGAGAAAGGGCGAACGTAGCATGAAGCAAATAGCCATGGAGCGAGAGTAGCGAGCAAGCAAGTGAGAAAGATCGAGAGAGAGAGTGAGATAGAGCGAACGTCGCATCATGCACAGTGCCATGGAGCGAGAGGTGGGAGAGAGCTATAGTGAGAAAGATTGAGAGAGAGAGTAAGGGAGATCGAGAAAAAATACACGCTATTGGTTGATGTATTCGTTTAGTAGTTACATATTAGAATATTATACGTGGTCACCGTCACCACGCACGCCGTAAAGCACGCGAAACGTCGGATAAATTTAAAATTATGTTAAATAATTGTAAATTTATAATAATACATAACTTTAATCCGGTTAAAAAGTTTTTTCTTTATACATATTAGAACTTTAGATGGCAATTCTGTCGCATAACGTCTTTTGCAGTAAACGCATTATTATCATTAGCACGCATACAGTATGTAAAGTGTGAATATATAGTTGTATTAGTAATTAGACGAAGCCAACTGACAGTAGCTAATGTCACTTTGTAAAATAATGTTGCCATATTTAAAGTAATAGTGATGTGTTCAGTTCTTGTTCAATCAGATGAATGAACAATGAGTGTGAATAGTCAATCATTTCAAACAATAAAAGAATATTATTTCTATTTCAAAATTGTATATAAGTGCTCTGATATGAGTTAGGTACTAGTACTATGTAACTACAATCAGTTTTTTGACGTCTTATTACAAAGCGCGGCGCGGCGACTAGTGCCATCACCGATCAGTAATTCAGGGGTTTCTACTTTGTCACAACACTATTTTTATTTCATTAAAAACTGACAACACCGTAAACGTCAGTTGACTTCGTCTAATTAAAAATTCGACTATAGATATACAAATACATGGAGTGATCATATACTGGTACATGATCATCTATTGCGGCTTTTACCATAGTAATAATTAATTTACAAAGAAGTTTCACTTCTGACATGTGTACTTTGTACGCACGCACTTTTTTTTAATAACCGTCTAATTGTGGATGTTATTTGATGATAATTATTTCTTTATGTTTTGTAGATGATGATGGAAACCTGACAGATTTGGGTGCGGTGATGGCAGAGTTTCCTTTAGACCCGCAGTTGGCGAAGATGTTGATTGCAAGTTGCAACCACAATTGCTCCAATGAGATTTTGTCTATCACAGCGATGTTATCAGGTAAAACATTTATTATATACTAAGCTATTCATAAGATTTAACGTGGGAGAAAATGAGATAGGAAGCTTTACTGTGTATATATTTTAAATATGTGTATATTTTTTTAACAACAAAGAATGAAACACAATACATAAAAATTATAAGGGATGCAACGGGCGGCCTTATCGCTAATAAGCGATCTCTTCCAGGCAACCCTAGTTAAAGAGAAAAACTAAAAAAAATTTATATGATAATTTTCTGTATTGATGAGTCTGTCTCTTTTTCTTTTCGTCGACTTTCAAACGTTAATTATATTAGTTTTTATCAAATTTAAATATTGATATTAAACTTGAGATTAAAATTTTTAATTGAAATAAAAAATTAAATTTTAAATTAAAAAATAATTTAAAGTCTAATACTACATTTAGATAGTGAAAAAAGTCTAATTTACATATTTTTATTTTTAAAATCTTTTTAAGCTATTGCATAGCTTTTATCGCGGGCTTTGAGCGCGGCGACCGAATCAAGAAATTCCGTAACGAAAATAAACCTAACACACGATGACGTAATATAGGTGCGGCCAATACGCGTTAGAGTGGGACAGAACGCATACTGCGTCTCACATCGGTCTGGCGTGATCGGTGACGCGTTAGAGTGAGACAGACTATATAGGCGTGTTAGTCTGAGTCTGGTAGATTGAATTAATATCAAAGAAAAAAGTACTGCATAAATAAATAATTATAATTGCATAAGTTGATAAAAAATGCTATGCAATAGCTTTACCGCGGAGACCCCGAGTGCCACACGTTTTAATTATTAAAATAAGCTTCTATAAGTTTGAGGAATTATCTGCTCAATATATTCTTGAAGCCTTGTTGTATGTCCAAAAATATATAGGCGATTTTAAAACAAATGGTGATATTCACCAGTATAATACTCGAAACAGAACTAATCTAAGCGTACGACCAACCAGGCTCCAGAAGATAAACCACTCCTTATATGGAAATTGTATTCGTTTTTACAACAAACACCCAAGCGAAATTAGAGAATTATCACTAAATAAATTCAAAGCTCTCGTTAAACGTAAATTAATCAAGCTTTTTATAAATGTGACGATTATTTAAATAATTGCTCCAGTTCAAACAATTTGTATGACTCAAAACTTGGCAATTAAAAAATTCAGTTTCAACGAAGTTTAGTTCACTGAATTGAGTTTTTTGAAATACATATAAGGAAGCGTTCAAGTATTACGTAACGTGTTTTGGGGGGGGGGATTAAATTACGCGTTATTGTTAATATTTTTTTTCGACTTACTATACTTTATAATAGTAACCTAAGAGTCACGGAACGTTTTACTGTACTTGGGTACTGAAAAACGTTACGGCGAGTTAAATGGGGGGGGGGGGGTCAATAATCCAAAAATTGCGTTACGTAATACTTGAACGCGCCCTAACTTATATTTACAATTTTCTTAACCTACATAGTAATAATAATTAGAAATAAATACAAATTAAAAAAGTTTGGACCCTGTGGCAGTGTACCTCTAACGCTGGCAGCATTTCCTCTGCTGTATTGCGATATTCGTTAGGGAAAGCACCAGCTCTGGGGTCACCGGGACTATCTACCAGGCGCCAACTTAACTCTTTAATTATTATGGATTGATTTCAGTGCCTCAATGCTTTGTTCGGCCAAACGAGGCGAGGAAAGCCGCGGACGAAGCCAAGATGCGTTTCGCTCACATCGATGGAGACCACCTCACGTTGCTCAACGTTTATCACGCGTTTAAACAGAGTGAGTTATTTTTTTTAATTTATTTATTTTACAGAATAGATAATAAAACAATAGGACTGTTAGTATAAGATCCCGCTATACAACGACCTTCACCGAGATGCTTATTTAATGAAAGTTATTTTACATTTAATTTAATATGTCAATAAATATAATCCATATGGGTTGCCTAGCAAATTTCAGTCCAGAGTATGTTTAATTAATATTTAAAAAAAATAAGTTTTTTATAATTTGCATGTAGTAAATTTTTTGACCTTTTTTCAATCAATATTTTTAATGAGGGTAGTATTATATATGTATCACTATAACCTTCTTTTATACTAAAGATGTATATATACTTTAGTGCCACATAAAAAATATACACATAAATAATTAATTGATTAAAAACAACCTAACGTTTGCATATTCTATGGGCTTCATACTTTCGATTGGTATAGAATTTATCTAATAATCATACCGGTGAAATGTTAAAAAAAAATATTATTTTTTTAATATTAATTAAAATACTCTGGACTGAAATTTGCTAGGCAACCCATATGGATTATATTTATTGACATATTAAATTATATATAAAATACGTTTCATTAAATAAGCATCTCGGTGAAGGTCGTTGTATAGCGGGATCTTAGACCATGTGGTTTATTTAAATGTAACCATAGCAGTGTTTTTGAAGTGAAACTTCTTTAGGAGCATGAGGGAAATTTTTTTACGGAACGTCACGAAGATGTGCAGCGTTTTTGTCGATATTTTTTTCTTTAATAACGATGTACTAGTATAATATTGTGGTGCAATTATTCATACTTGAACACCGATGGTGTTTTTAATACATATCAATATCATTATTATTTTATTAAGTAACTATAGTCTGGCTAATGAAACAAGATAACGACAAAAGCTCAGCAAATTCAATTTTTTTTAGTATGGTATCCCTAAGAGTTTGATATATTTTGTGGATTAAACTTACTTGATACTTGATTTTATTTTATTATTTTTTACATTGATAGTAACTGTATTTCTATGAAATTAAATACTTTACGTATTTAGTCTTTTACTATTGATACTTAAAATTACTAGCAATGCATGGAAAACTAAAACTATATCTTATATATATAAAAGAAAGTCGTGTTTGTTACAACACTTATAACTCGAGAACGGCTGGACCGATTGCCATGGTTTTTGATTTGTTGGAATTGTTTCCGTCCCGAATAGCAGAATAAGCAATAAAATGTCGGATAAGTTATCATAATAACAATAAATTAATTTTACGAATGCAAAAACCATATGGTGCCATCTGTTGACAAAACTACGCATCATTTTACGTCGAATTCGTGTCAGTTCAAGAAATTCCGATCTTGAGGTGAATGAGGAGATGCATAACCATGCTTTGATCCTGATCAAAAGATGTTGGATATCAGAAAGTGCTTAACATGCAGTATCGCCATATTGACGCTAGAGAGAAGATGCCTAATGTGTAAAACTGCCATTCTTCTTTCGCAATGGCAAGCAATAAAACATTTCTGTATTTGCAAAAGAGTTGTATTAATGTAATACTTAACATTAATGAAATCCTAAAATAAGTTAAATTAAAGTAACAACGATATTATAAGGTTGTAGGGCGGAACGAAGTTAGCCAGGTCAGCTAGTTTATTATAAAACACAACTTTATTCGGAAAAATTAGAATCCAAAAAATCTATATGTCTATTATTATAATCAATAAATCTCGATAAATTCTATAATTTGTATATTTTAAATAAGTTATAATAAAGAAGTCATTTATCTATTTTTCTCAAATTAAGTTTACTCTGTGATGAAAAGGCTGTCCTTATTAACAAAGAATACAAATTTCAGACATGGAGGACCCTCACTGGTGCTATGACAACTTCATCAACTACAGATCACTCAAGTCTGGAGACAATGTCAGGCAACAGTTAAGCAGAATTATGGATAGGTAAGGAAATAATCTCCATGACTAAGTTAGTAGAAGCTTTCTGAGTCAACCAAAATGATGATGATCAGAATCCTAAGTTATGATTTAGCTTCAATGGATTTTTGGAGTTAACTTTATGGATTGTATTTGTTTTTGACGTGATAACGTCTTTAAAATCGTTTTAGTCGGGTGACATGTTCAGAAACTTGTGTCACACCAAAACCTCACGAGCGCGATCGCAGGTATAACGAGAGAGAGACGGACCGATCTCCCGTCTCATCTCGAGCGCTGCCAGTCATTCCGTGAATGTATGAAGAAAAATGTATATCATAGTCGAATAAGTAAACTTGTCATTTTACACCCGAAATTTATCATCAAAAGTGTGAATAAAACGATAGATGTAATTTAAAATTTGAAAAAATTGTTATCTTCATTAATTCCTTACTTCCCAAAAACTTATATCACCAATAAGACGTTATCACGTAAACATCTCGATCGTAAACCTACTTTACAAACAACCAATAATTTTTTTATAAATAAAAAGTATATAAAAACATATCAAAAGTATCAAAGTATATATTCGAAATCACTATATCTACTATAAAATCAATAATATTATTTTCCAAATGATAGTAGTTATATTGTAAACTACCCTCTAATATGTATTTTTATCCTTTTATTTGCAGATTTGTTTCTAGTTTTTTAAATATATTTATAATCGAATTACAATTCACTATTTATCTGCAGTTAAATCAAAAATAGATTTTTTCAAATGAGGGTAGTAATAATGCAAACTACCCTCTAATATATATTATTTTTAATTTACAGATTTGTTTCTTATAGTATATTAGAATTATAAATCACTATTTCAGTAATATATTTTTCAAATGAGTATATTAATATTCTTGACTACCCTCAATTAATGTTTTTTTTTACACAGATTTAATCTGAAAAGGACAAGTACGGAGTTTGCAAGTAAAGATTATTACATTAATATAAGGAAAGCACTCGTCAATGGATTCTTTATGCAGGTTAGTTATTAATAAAAAAAAGCGTGCGTACAAAGTACACATGTCAGAAGTGAAACTTTTTTGGCAAACTAACTTGTTCATATTACTTAGAGTGAGGGAAAAAGGAAGATATGTTAGGAATTTAATGAATTTAATTGTAAATTTATTTGTTCGATAATAAAAACACGTGCCATTTTAAGTTACAATTCGTCATTTGAGATTTCAATAAATTATTTTGCATAAAATATAAAATACTGATATTTATTTCAACAGTTTCCGCCTCATATGCAAAAATAAGCGTTTGAGGTTTGTTCTTATACTCTGATTTTTAATTCTGTAGCTATCATTTTTTGATAACAGTTATTATTACATTCGAGTCTGAACATTTGAGTCTATACATACATTTTATTTGTTAGTTGATTAAGCGCGGTGTTCCACATTTAAGTGGCTTAACGGCGAGGGATAATTACGTCCCGTTTCATCACAAACGGTAAAAAACTAGTAAAGACAACATTTTTTTTTAAAAGGTTTACTAAACCTGTACTTAGTGGGCAGTGATGCCAGCTAAATAATAAAATGAAGCCATTAAGGTCACTTGAGTTTCTTTTTTTAAAAGTAAATATTTATATTTATTATATATATATATAGATATATAATGGTATCAATCGCTTATATGAGTACTGGGGATAAATAAGGCGCAACTGCGTTTCTCTGTGAATACAAAAGAAATATCTATTAATTTACATTTAATGAAAAATATATATTTACAAATTATTCTCTCACCTGTGAATACAAAAGAAACAACATTTAAGCCTATATTCTAGGTTTTATAAAATAAAATAATATAAAGAGTAAATTAAAAAATCTTACATCTAAATTGTCAAGTGACAAATAAAACATCGTCGATCAGACGGCGGAGAAGAAAAATAAAATATAAAAAGAGTTTGTATAGGAAAATATTAAATATTATGTTTTCCTTACATACCTATATTTAAGTAAAATATAAAAAATACATAGCATTTTTTTTATTGCCTCAAATAAGTCAAATTTGTCCCTTTTTCGGTTTTTAGTAGCAACACTTATGAAATGTCTGAATTCTCTGGAATTAAAAATCAGAGTATAAGTAATCTGATCATTTTCCAGGCTTGTTGAATCTTTATAAGCATCTTTTAAAAAATAAAGATAGCATTCAAAATAACATTAAAATAATGTCTTCAGGTAGCACATCTGGAGAGAAGCGGCCATTACCTAACAGTGAAGGACAACCAGATTGTGCAGCTGCATCCGTCGACCTGTCTGGACCACAAACCCGATTGGGTCATTTATAATGAATTCGTGTTGACCACCAAGAACTATATACGGACCGTTACTGATATTAAACGTGAGTATTTTTAACGTTATTTGTATTGGGGCTGGTGGTAGGAAATAAATAGGAACAAGACGGGACACGATTTGCCAATTTATCTCTCTCTCTCTCTCTCTCTCTCTCTCTCTATCTCCCCCTCCGTCAGCAAAAGTTTTCAAAAATAATATTTGTAGAAATACTCGAAAATGCATTTCGTTTTCAAGCATAGACAATGTGTGGGTAATATGTATGAAAAAGTAAATAATTACTGTTGATGTAATCACCAAATAAGAAAACAAACTGCATTGCAAAGTGGCGGAGAGTTTATTGCCAGTTGTTCTCTTCCGTTCTACGCCCTTGATTTGAGAACTGGCACTGGCAATATATTTCTTTTTTGATTGTGTTATATAAATGAATAAATGATTTTGATTTTTAACTACATAGTTTATATTGAAACCAATTTTTAATGTATATATGTAATAATATTAATCGCTTATACTGGGAATAAATAAGGCGCAACTGCGTTTCTCTATGAATACAAAAGATTATAAAGATAAAGATATATAAAGATTGTAATTTATTTTATTTTATTTTATTATTTTTACAAATTATTCACTCGGCTGTGAATACAAAAGAAACAACATTTAAAGCCTATATTCTAGGTTTTATAAAGTAAAATAATATAATTAATAAATTAAAATATCTTACATATATATTATGTCAAGTGACATAAATTAAACATCGTCGATCAGACGGCAAAGACAACATTACAAAAGAGTTTATATAAAACACAATATAGAAAAGAGTTTATATAGGAGGAAAGTATATTATGTTTTCCTTATATATATATATACTAGTGGACCCGACAGACGTTGTCCTGCATGATATTTCAAGCGATTAGTAAAGCAAAGTATGAAAGTACCGACTGCAGCGCCATCTGGCGGGCTGATTAGTGAATCTAAACCATTCCCAGATCCCCTTGAACACACACAAAGAATTTCATCAAAATCGGTCCAGTCGTTTGAGAGAAGTTCAGTGACATACACACTCACAGAAGAATTATATATATAAAGATGTAATTAAAACTTTTATCTAATTAATTATATGTTTTCAGCTGAATGGCTGCTACGCATCGCCCCACAGTACTACGAACTAAATAACTTCCCAGTGTGCGAAGCGAGACGGCAGCTGGAACTACTGCAGGAGCGTCTCGACTCCAAGTCCTATCAGGAAGGCTTCTAAATTCACGGGGCCCCAAATGGGGCCTCCCAGTAGTGGGTTCCATTAAAAACTAAGTGAATGCGTGATTTTATGTGCTAAGTTAGTAAATGTACTGGCACCTTCTGAATACACCAATCTATAGTTGAGGATCATCATAATTTTTATAAAGATTTAAAAAATAAAATCTTTTAAAAACTTAAAAGGCCGGCAACGCATTTTATAGAACAGTGATCCCGCTCATAGACAATCACATTGCCAGAGGGCTCGCGAGTGCGTTGCCGGCCTTTTAAGTGTTGCGCTTCTTAGGACCCTACACAGTAGCGAGCCCTTTGGCAATGTGTATGGGCGGTATTACTGAAAATTAGGTGAGCCTTCGTGAGCTTCGAAGTACTTCCAAACGGGGCCCCAGTACTTAGACTTAGGGAGCGTTCAAGTATTACGCCACGCAATTTTTGGAGATTATTGACACACACACACACACCCCCCTGGTAACGCGCCGTAACGTTTTTTGTACCCAATAGTAAAACGTTTCAAAAGTGACTCTTTATACATAAAAGTTACCATAGTATACGTTACGTTACATACGTTATCCCCGCCCCCCCAAATTCGTTACGTAATACTTGAACGCTCCCTTACCAGCCCATTGGAAAATATGATTTTAGTGCTCTGATGTTTTTTTTATGTATAGAAGTTTTGTTAATATCGAATTTGAATCTTAAAATTTTAGACTAATCACCTTTGTAATTAATTTAATAGTGATTTAGATTCTGTTCACAATATCTGATGTCGGGGCCCCATTTATAGCTATTGCTAAATATTGGGCGATGTTACAAAAGTATGCTAATTATACTTTAATACAAGGTTTTGTTTTATTTGTTTTTTAATAAAATCCCATTATCCACACCAAACTCAATTAGACCGCCATTGGTCTAGTGGTTAGTACCCCTGACTGCGAATCATGGGTCCTGGGTTCGATCCCCGGCTGAGACAAACATCGATGTGATGAGCATTTGCTTAGGTCTTGGGTGTTTAAATATGTATTTATATGTCTATCTATCTATATTATGTATGTATATCCGTTGCCTAGTACCCATAACACAAGCTTCACCAGCTTAGCATGGGACTAGGTCAATTGGTGTGAATTGTAAAAAAAAAAACACCTGACACTGAAGGCAGATCACCCAGGAGCGAGTAGACCACATATGTAATGCTATATCTACAGTATATCTGTCAAGCTATCTTTTCTAATTCATGATTATTTTGATAAACAAAAATTAAACTTAAATGTTATAGTCCTTACTCCTTTTCATGAAAGAAGTCCCCCAGACGCGGCGCTGCAATCGCATGACGTAATGTTGCCATTTATGAGTAAAAAATTTACCTATTTTATTTACATTTAGCAGATGTAATTTATCAAATAATACTATTTTCTGCATACTTCGATGAAACAATATTTATGTTATGTAAAAATTATATTTTTATTTACTTATATTAGCGGTGTTCTACCTACTTACAGGGAAAAGATGAAAAAATAGGGTAAAGAAAACAATACAATTTTTATTCAGAGTTTTAATGCATAATGCAATTTTTTTTCGAAATACACGCCGCTGTTATACCTTCGTTTGTAATTCTTGTTACAGTTTTCTTTGACACACCTGCAATTAAATTATGAACAGTTAAAAATAATAGTAACTTTAAGTTTATGATTTAATTATATAGTTTCATCACGTTATGTATTTGTTCAATTTTGTCGCAAAAACGAATTTATATCATAAAAGTCCCATCAATACAGCAAAAAATTATTAAATGGCAACTCTAAAAAGTACCTGTTATGGCGGCAACTCTCTTCCAAACATTGTTTAGTGGTATTAAAACACCTTGATTCTTATGTTCCGCTTCACAGAACTCTTTCACCTTTAATATAATTTCTCGAGCCGAACTTTTTACAAATTTTGGCATTGTAATCAATCTTCAAAATGCACTAAGCTAGTTAAAAATTCACAAAAATCTACCACAACAAACGAACTTGATGACATCGACGAATGACAACATTGCCGACCTATCAAATTTAGTTCCAAAAATCACCGCGGGACTTCTTTCATGAAAAGCACTATACACTTTATTTTTACTAGTATTTAACAATATACATGTCGCAGCCAACTAGCTTAATTAGCTGTTCAATTAACAGCCTAGCCTTTTAACTCATAAACGCCGTTTAACTAGCGGCCTGAAAGATATCCAGTTGATCAAACAGCTAGGCAAATGACTCGATGATTCGTGTCCATAGTTGGTATCACTAACATCAGGTGAGCCTCCTGCCCGGTTTACCCTCTGTTTTATGAGTAACAATAGTTAAAAGGGCGCCAACGCACTTGTGAGCCCTCTTGCATTGAGTGTCCGTGGACGGCGGTATCATTTGCCCCCTGTTCTATAAAAAAAATATAAGTGTAGCTTGCTCATACATATAGTACATATACTAAACAGATACTCCTGACATTCAATACATATAAATTCTAAACACACAGACTGACTAGCAAGCTGTATACCTACTGATCATATGATTATGTTTTTAAGACTACTTTGAATTATCATAACACCAAAACGTTATTTGGCGCGTTTACGAAGAAACAGTAAAATACAGTTCTTATTTGGTCTCAGCGCTTGTCTATAATAGAACGAAGTGATT
The DNA here is from genome assembly GCF_905475465.1 of Pieris napi. Lineage (NCBI taxonomy): Eukaryota > Metazoa > Arthropoda > Insecta > Lepidoptera > Pieridae > Pieris > Pieris napi. The sequence goes on along the minus strand of NC_062251.1, from coordinate 595,397 downwards.
ATATACTCTTTGGTTCATAACGGAAAGTTGGCAAAAGTATTTACGGCCAGTATAAACGCTAAGCTCTCGCAGTGCGCGCGTGTTGGATCTGTCAAACTGACTGCTACTTTTTGCCGCGCAAAACGTGAGTTTTTTTTCCTTCACCAAACAGGTTGTAATTGTGCTGTACATGTAACCTTGATATGGTTAAGTACAAACGCTTTGCGAAGCTGCTTCAAGTTGATTTATAAGTCTTAATACTTATAAAGTTGTACGCAATTATTATCAGATATGTATGTGAAAATAACGGACAAGAAAATTTCAAATTTCATGGTTTTTATATTCTTATAAGCTATTTCACGTAATTCGTTAAGCGTACTGTATACAATTTTATTCACTTTGGCACACAGGTTACTAATAAAATTTATTTATTTACGCAATTATAGGCTACAGGTTAATGAAACCTGTCGTATCGCTTATATTTCTTTGTCACAAAGCGTTGTTATAGTTAGCTAAGCGTACATAAATACAAAACAAAATAAACAATATACCATACAACCTCAGAGGGGACTCTTTGTGTTGAAGAAGTCTCAAGGGTCCGCTAAGAATAAAAAAAACGATGTTTGAGGAATAAAGAAAATAATAATAATAAACTACAAGCTCCCACCTTATCAGAATGCCAAATCATAAAATGACTGCTTCACGACTGATTTGAGAGCGACCGCCGCGCCGATGCGAAAACCGCTGTGTGAGTTCGAAAAGTGAGTTACAGAATCGCAAGGCTGGTTGTAAAAAAAACTCGGCGAAAGGTTGCTGAAAATGTCCACCGAGGCACTTTTCATCACAGTTTTGTTATCTGTTCACGGGATCATAAAACGATGCGTAGAAACGTGAGTCAAAGGGTTATTTGTTTCTAGTAAACCGTGTACTGCATTTAATAGTATCTTAAACAGTATAAATTCGTGGACTACTATATTTACAGGATACTTAAGGCATACGAGATACTTAGTGACGGCTCATTGGTCTAGTGGTTAGTACCCCTGACTGCGAATCCATAGGTCCCGGGTTCGATCCCCGGCTGAGACAAACATCGATGTGATGAGCATTTGATGTTGTGCTTAGTTCTTGGGTGTTTAAATATGTATTTATATGTCTATCTATCTATAATATGTATGTATATCCGTTGCCTAGTACCCATAACACAAGCTGCACCAGCTTAGCATGGGACTAGGTCAATTGGTGTTAATTGCCCAAACATATTAAAAAGAAAGGGAGATTAATTATAGATTTTAAAACATTTTAAACCTTGTACGTAAGAACGTAATTTAAACTCCTAAGAAAAAATCTTTCTTCAACACAGAAAAGTAAATAATAATAATAATTATTTATTACAAGAATATGGCACAAAAATGTTAAGATAACAATCGTAAATCGTTCGCATATTCCACACACAATTCTTATATTATCTGTATCGTACATATCATACTTTATTAAATTTATATCAATTACAGTGTATAGGGGCCTCATAGCCTAGCGGTCTTATTAAGTGGCAGCTAGGTGAGGGGTACCGGGTTCGATTCCCGGTTCGAGGGCAAGTTTTAATTTAATTTAAAATTTGTTCTCGGCCTTTGGGAGGGTTGTGCGGTACCGGGCGAGTGCCTAAACCGTACATGGAGGACACGGTCGAATTTCTAAAGACAAGCACGAATTGTAAAAAATCCTATATATACTTGACGCTGGCTAATGCACAAATCGTGCCAGAGCCATAAAAAAAATTACAGTGTCTCACGCAAATAATCTAACTCAATCTAACTCTGGTCGGAAGATCTTTTAATTCTTTTGGTAATTTATTGTAAACTTTTTTGTGAAAGAGCTAAGTTCTAACGCACAAGCACTTGTATACACATTACTCAATTAAAGTTAGTTAATCGTAAACAATTTTCTAATGTAGTTTCTAAAGCATTGTTGTAGACGCATTGTAAACGTAACATTCGGTTGAATGGTCAATCTGAAAAAAAATACTACATCAGAACTGTTTCAAATTCAAAATCATTTATTCATTTAGGTAACACAATGTACACTTATGAACGTCACAAAAGAAATACGCAGTATGCGTTCTGTCCCGCTCTAACGCGTATTGGCCGAACCTATATTACGTCACCGTGTGTTAGGTTAATTTCGTTACGGAATTTCTTGATTCGGCCGCCGCGCTCAAAGCCCGCAATAAAATCTATGAAATAGCTTAATATACATTGAATTCTTCTAATTTTATATTTACTGCCAGTTCTCAATTCAAGGGCGTAGAACGGAAGAGAACAACTGGCAATAAACTCTCCGCCACTCTTTTAAATCATAAATAATAATAACATTAATTAAAAACAAAGATTTGTCCTCGCAGGCTGCACGGATCGACGTCACTGCTATGAGGATTTCTGTATGTTAGCCATGGCTATTATATATCTCTCACGAATTACGTAGTATTGAAGTGAAACTTCTTTATCGGGGTTGGAAAAAAATTAGTGTAACATTTTTTCGTTACGCCGTACGCGTCACGTTTTTCGGTTACGCGTCACATGTTTCGGTTACGCGTCACATTTGACCGTTACGCGCGTCTTTTTCTCGTCCCTACCACGGTTGATTCGAAGAGATTCTAAACCATTAATAAAAAAAATTATAATAACTTTAACAATGATACTAAAAATTATATTACAATTTATGAAATTCTGTAATAATCTTAGTGGTAATAAGGTAAAATGAAATAATTGTATTATTTGTATTCAAGTCTGTGATATTAAAAGCCTTTTGTTAAGCTTTATCTAATTTAACTTTATTTAACCAATTTCTGTAAAGTTAGTTGCATATAGATAATTTTTCGAAAAATAAGGTCATAAAGAAGTTTCATTTCTAACGTGTGCACACTATTACACGCACATTTTTATTATTTCGTTACGCGTCACATTTTTCGGTTACGCGCCATGTTGCTTTTTGAAGTCAAACTTCTTTATCGGCGTTGGAATGAAAGTTCTTTATCGACGTATGGGAGAAATTTTGTAGCAAATCGTCACGTTTTTATTTTGTAACCATACAGATTAACCTACTTTCGAAATGTAATTATTATGGTTTCATGATAATGTTTATTGTCCAGTCGTAATATGTCCAAAATTATCTTGTGTTTCAATTAAAATTGTTTTTTATGACTCTTTGTTTCAATATTGTAATATTCACTTGAACACGTAACTTCATAGATGTAATAGTAGTGTATCTTTAATAACAATAATGTATGGTCAAGAATATGGTACAAAAATGTTATGGTGATACAATCGAAAGTTCTCATATTCTGCCACACATAATGACGTGCAAATTTGTCTTTACTAATATTATAAACGCGAAAGTATAGATGGATGTTTGTTATTCTTACACGTCAATACTACTGAATGGATTTTAATGAAACTTTAAATATAGCTTATACATCAGAATAACACATAGGCAACAATTTATAAATAAATTGTGTGAATTGTCCAAAATATCGAAGTAGGAAAAATTCTACCATCTGCGAGCTATTGGCCTGCGCTGCCAAAACTGCTAGAGTTACACATATGTAATGTATGATGGAAATGTTTATCTTAAATAGTCCTACAAAAAGCCCGGCACAATATACATATATCTATATCTTATGTGTAAGCCATTATAGCCAAAATAGTGAACCATAACTAAAATAAAAAAAAAATTTAAATGCACATTTGGTAGTAATAAATTTATTCCGAAATGAAAATAGATACTTTTATCGCTTCTGATATTTAAAAAAAAATCAGTGGCGCTGTTTCATGATCATTTTTAAATCTAATAGGCAAGTAGGTGATCAGCCTACAGTGCCTGACACAAGCCGTCGACTTTTTGGGTCTAAATGTCGGTTTCCTCACGATGTTTTCCTTCACCGTTCGAGCAAATGTTAAATGCGCACATAGAAAGAAAGTCCATTGGTGCACAGCCGGGGATCGAACCTACGACTTCTGGTATGTGTGATTCTGATATTTAAAGTGGATAAAATATGTCTTCGCTACATCATTTGGAAAAATATTATTTTAATCCTGCGTAGTCGCTGCTACCAGCTAGTATACTATATGTGCATATACTGAGCAGAAATGATTTCAGTTTGGTCTCTACGTCCGGAGATTAAATTCAGTAGCGGATATTAACCCCAACTCTGGGTCAATCCCAATGATAATATAATTTAATTTGTATTTCGAGGTCATATTAATCTTAATATATATAAATTACGTGTCACGTTGATTGTCCGCTATGGTCTCCTAAACTACCGAACCAATATCAATCAAATTTGCACACCGTGTGCAATTTGAGCCAACTTAAAAGATAGGATAGCTTACATCTCAATTTATACCCGCAATATAATTTTATTGCAAAATATTTGTTTATTATTTAATAGTCACAATTCTAACAGATGGCGCTGTGTTGAAAGTACCAACGTTTCACATAAGCTACAATTTAATGGCATAACCACCAAAAAAGCATGGTGGTCCCCATGACTGGTGTTCTCCTACCGTTTCCCTTGAATAGTTTACTACTATGTAATATAACAAAAACCTTAGCCACAGCAACGCTTGGCTGGTCTGTTAGTATATAATTATAATAGTATATGAATTATATTATACTTATCACAGGCGCCAGGTCACTGGTCAAATTACAAGAGGAAAATTGCTGTGATTTATACATTTGAATTGATAAGATATATTAAACAAATAATAAAATAACGTAATAATATATTTATAATGTGGTATTTTATCACTACGAATAATATAATACTGCTAACATAAATTAATATAACAAAAAAACAATAAATAAAATAAATCAGTGGCGCTACAACCTCTTTAGGTCTGGGCCTCATTTGTTGCATGATCAATTTTTAATCTAATAGGCAAGTAGGTGATGTCTCCTGTGCCTGACACAAGCCGTCGACTTTTTTTGGGTCGGTTTCGTCACGATGTTTTCCCTTACCGTTAAAGCGAATATTAAATGCGGACGTAGAAAGAAAGTCAATTGGTGCACAGCCGGGGATCGAACCTACGACCTCATGAGTCTCACGCTGAAGCCACTACGCCAACATTGCTCTAACAAAAAACAATAACTAACTTTAAAATATAATAACTAAAATATATTATTAAAAGGAGTCCCTTTAGGCAAGGTTCCGAAGATACTGGCAGCGTTCCCCCTTTGAATTGCTAGACTAATTCTTTGTCCGAGGTAGCTGCCAGCTCTTCGGTCTCCTGTTATAATAATAATAATCAAATTAATATTATTATTTACAATTTTATTTAGAATTGTCCTTTTTCATTGAATTAATAACCTACATACTAATAATAAAAAAATAAAAATGTGCGTGTACTAGTGTACACACGTTAGAAGTAAAACTTCTCTATGACCTTATTTTTCGAAAAATTATCTATATTATGCTAGTTGCATATAGATAATTTTACAGAAATTGGTTAAATAAAGTTAAATTAGATAAAGTTTAACAAAAGGCTTTTAATATCACAGACTTGAATACAAATAATACAATTATTTCATTTTACCTTATTACCACTAAGATTATTACAGAATTTCATTAATTGTAATATAATTTTTAGTATCATTGTTATAGTTATTATAAATTTTTGTTATTAAGGGTTTAGAATCTCTTCGAATCAACCGTGGTAGGGACGAGAAAAACACGCGCGTAACGGTCAAATGTGACGCGTAACCGAAACATGTGACGCGTAACCGAAAAATGTTACACTAAATTTTTTTCCAACCCCGATAAAGAAGTTTCACTTCAAAAACAAAACACAACACAAGTAAAATAAAAAAAGCATATAGCGTACGGAATGCCTTTTAATTTCCAATTAAATTTAAACTGGAATATTTTACTTATATAACAAGAATTTAAGCTTCGAAAAGAAAGCAATTAACATAATTTATTTACAGAACATTATCTTGGTTCAAAGATGGGTCACGATTATCAGTACGAACTGTCAGTGTAATGAGTGTAGTGAAACAAGTTATAAGTGTTTTATTAAGAAAGGTAATTACAAAACATTTAAATAAATATTAAATTGTATTTATAACGTTATTATAAGTATTAAAAAAAAGGGTGTACTTATGTACGCGCGTAAGAAGTTATACTTCTGTGGCATTATTAAAATAGTTTTTGATTGCATGCAAATAATTAATTACAATTAAATAATCAAACACTGGAAAAGAAGTCATTATAGTCAATAAAGTTCAGTTTACATTTGAAAAATTAAATAAATAAATATTATTATTCTCTTACATTAAGTGTAATTAAATTCTATTATTATTCGAATGTTGTTTTTAAATTATGTCCAATGCCGTAGCATCTTCCGTGGGCTACTTCATACTGATAATTTTGTGTCACGGTGCGCGCGTATCGTAAAATTTCATTCTCATAAATTTTTCATAACGCGCCTAAAGAAGTATAACTTCAAAAAGGTTTGGTTAAACGAGTAGTAACAAAAACAATAATAATAAATCCCTCTTTGCAAAGAAAGTAAGTAGTACATTCATAATGGATATAATAAAACACACATTTAAAATAGGCATGTAAACAAGCAAAAAAGTGCGTGCTTTTATTTTACCATGCCTTCTGCTGATAGAGGACAAACCTTTGTTTTTAAAGTCAAAGTCAAATCATTTATTTCAATTAGGCCACCTAAAGTGGCACCTTTGAACGTCAAATAAAATATAAAGAAGATTCTAGTTGCCCCTTCCAAAAGGTAGTTTCGTGTGAAGAAGAATGGGCAAGAAACTCCACACTTACTCTTTTAAAATATTTTGTTTATATTAGTTAAATAATTATATGTGTTTAATTTATTTTATTATTATTTATTACTTAAGATGTCAAGTGGAACATGGTGTAATGGTTGCATCTCCTTACAAACGTTGTCTAAAACAAAAAACTTTGCGGAAAAAGAGTGGCGGAGAGTTTATTGGCAGTTCTTCTCTTCCGTTCTACGCCCTTGATTTGAGAACTGGCAGTAAATGTAAAACTAGAAGCTACATATATATATACATTACTTGACATTCATAAGTGTACATTGTGTTACCTATACGAATAAATGATTTTGACTTTTGACTATGGTCTAAGATCCCGCTATACAACGACCTTCACCGAGATGCTTATTTAATGAAACTTATTTTATATATAATTTAATATGTCAATAAATATAATCCATATGGGTTGCCTAGCCAATTTCAGTCCAGAGTATTTTTAATTAATTTAAAAAAAAAATTTTTTTTAAACATTTCACCGGTATGATTATTAGATAAATTCTATACCAATCGAAAGTATGAAGCCCATAGAATATGCAAAAGTTAGGTTGTTTTTAATCAATTAATTATTTATGTGTATATTTTTTATGTGACACTAAAGTATATATACATCTTTAGTATAAAAGAAGGTTTTAGTGATACATATATAATACTACCCTGATTAAAAATATTGATTGAAAAAAGTTCAAAAAATTTATTACATGCAAATTATAAAAAAAAAATTTTTTTTTAAATATTAATTAAACATACTCTGGACTGAAATTTGCTAGGCAACCCATATGAATTATATTTATTGACATATTAAATTAAATATAAAATAAGTTTCATTAAATAAGCATCTCGGTGAAGGTCGTTGTATAGCGGGATCTTATACTACTAGTACTGCGTTCCAGATCAGTCGCATCAATGATGCGACTTTTTAGCGAATTTCTCAATGATTTCTGGATCCGACTCCGATGTCATCTTCATACCCGACGGCTCATTGGTCTAGTGGTTAGTACCCCTGACTGCGAATCCTTGGGTCACGGGTTCGATCCCCGGCTGAGACAAACATCGATGTGATGAGCATTTGGTGCTTAGGTCTTGGGTGTTTAAATATATATTTATATGTCTATCTATATATAATATGTATGTATATCTGTTGCCTAGTACCCATAACACAAGCTTCACCAGCTTAGCATGGGACTAGGTCAATTGGTGTGAATTGGCCAATATAAAAAATACCCCGTAATGTACACAAATTAAATAATGTTCTATACATTTACTTAAAAGGCCGGCAACACACTTGCGAGCCTTCTGGCAATGTCAGTGGCCATGGGCGGTATCACATAAAATCTGACTGAAGAGAATCCTATATAACAGTATTAGAAATTAATATTCAAATGGCCGAATCTGGTGCGATGCGGTGAAATCCTCATTCCATCAGATAGAAAGTTCAATTGACTTATAACGGTTAGGTGCGAAAATTTTGTTTGGCGCAAGTTATAGGTGATAGCGTTTTAATGAGATATCGAAAAAATTAATGACAAAGAGGGTACCAATTCTTAAAAGACTGGCATTGAGAGTGGCGTTTATCACTACATAGTATAAAACAAAGTCGCTTTCTCTGTCCCTATATCCCTATGTATGCTTAAATCTTAAAAACTACGCAACGGATTTTGTTGCGGTTTTTTTAAATAGATAGAGTGATTGAAGAGGAAGGTTTATATGTTTAATAACATCCAAATAGTGGAGAAATACTGTTATTTTTGAGGTTTCTAATGTGATGTCGTAAATAATTACATTTTTTTTCGCTTACATTGCAAACGCAGGCTGAACCCTACGAGATTTATCAAAATATCCAAATTTAATGCGTTCCACGGGCAGTGATGAATAAATCAAAACTACTTGATCGATTTTAATCATTTTTTCAGTGGGTGACATTATATTTTATACCCGTGCGAAACCGGAGCGGGCCGCTATGTTTTTACACGCTTTATATTAGCTTCACCTGTATGTATGTATGTATGTATGTAACCGACTCCTTCGGACTCGATTTTATTCAAATTTTGCGCACCTGTCAAGATCGATGACAATGCAATAATCCGAAAAAAAAAACAATTTAACTAAAAAATAAAAAAAAAATAATAGTTTAAAAAAACTAAAAAACACGCTTTTAAAGCACATCAAACTAAAAAGTGAAAAATAATTCCTAATTTAGGCTGAAAATGGAACTAATGAACAAAAAATACTGGTATTATTGTGAAAAAGCGTGGGGCGCTCTGTGCCATATTTTTTCGTCTATAGAACGTTGGATACGTTCACAGTTTTTCTGTAGTTATTTAGTATCAGCATTGCATCCGTGCGAAGCCGGGGCTGATCGCTAGTTTTATAATAATACAATCGCGAAATCCCGTCCCCCATACCATTCGTGTCACAGTCGAATGGTCTAAGGAATGGACAATTGTGAAAGTGCCGCCTTCCGTCACTGTTGACAGATCACTGACCACTCGGTAACAATAAACACATGTACAAGGAGCTGGTTTAACCAGTTCTAAAGTGAAGTGAACTATTACTACAACAATACCTAGACAAGAGACGTAAGTAACTTTTAAAAAAAAAAGTGCGTACAAAGTACACATGTCAGAAGTGAAACTTCTTTGGCAAACTAAGTTTTAACTCTTGTCTTATTTATACAAATCTAAAATCTTTTACATAAATAAAACAAAAAAAAATGGTGTCAAGTTTCGCGCCATGAATGACTCGCTAAAAGAATAATAAACAATCTTATATTAGTTCGATGCTAAAACTCATTCCTTGCCTTATAAAATTTGTTTATCTATTATTTTTTTATCACAGTTACCTATAGTCGAATTTTTAATTAGACGATATTAACTGACGTTTACGGTGTTGTCAGTTTTTAATGAAATAAAAATAGTGTTGTGACAAAGTAAAAACCCCTGAATTAATGATCGGTGATGGCACTAGTCGCCGCGCCGCGCTTTGTAATAAGACGTCAAAAACTGATTGTAGTTACATAGTACTAGTACCTAACTTATATCAGAGCACTTTTATACAATTTTGAAATAGAAATAATATTCTTTTATTGTTTGAAATGATTGACTATTCACACTCATTGTTCATTCATCTGATTGAACAAGAACTGAACGCATCACTATTACTTTAAATATGGCAACATTATTTTACAAAGTGACATTAGCTACTGTCAGTTGGCTTCGTCTAATTAAAAATACGACTATAGTAGAGATAGCTCGAAAGCGATAAGGCCGCCAGTTGCACTTCTTTTCATCCATTTCATTCATTTCATCATGTCAACTGCATTATATTTATGTATGCAACGAAGTGTAAATAAATAAATTAAAAAAAACCCTGTGTGTATCTACTTATGTTTACGCGTTAGAAGTTTGGCGTAAGAAGATAAAAATGTTTTCAAAAATTTTATTCTAACAATACACACAGACTAACAATAGAAAAAACTAAAATGTTGACTATAGCTAACTTCAGGGTGTCGGTTTTTTGAAGTTATACTTCTTTAGGCGCGTTATGAAAAATTTATGAGAGTGAAATTTTACGATGCGCGCGCACCGTGACACAAAATTCAGTATGGGCGCCGAGCGTGCGCGTATTAAACAAATAAAGCAGTTTTAATTATTTTGTCAAAGAAATTTAGCAATGCTTTTTCACAAAGACCTATTTATACTTAGTTAAAAGGTTATGAAACATACCTAGTTATTAAATTGAATTAATAATATAATATAATAATAATTATTATTAATATTAATTAATAATTGAATAATATACTAAATATTAAATATTGTTAAATTATTAACGCCTAATATTGATTATTAATTATTTAATATTTAAAAAAAATAAAGAAAGCCAAAGAAGTATAACTTCTTACGCGCGTACATAAGTACACGCACCATTTTTTTTTGTGACGGTCTGCGCGCGCACATTGCCGTTAGAAAATGTTTGGTAACGTTAGTAAACATTTGTTAGCAAACATTTAATCACAAATGTTAAAAAATGTTTTCATGTTAGAAAATGTTTAGTAATAAGTTAACAAATTATAAAAAAAAACAAAATAAAACAATAGTCTGTGGCACTATATTTTCTTCTAGCTTTTAGCGTTTGGCGCATCCAATAAGAGCGCTTTTTCTTCTTTTTTCAACAAAAAATGAAATCTATTCCAATGAGCAAATTCTCTTCCATTTTCGTGTAGACGCCATCAGAACGCAAACCCAACTGCGAGCCAATACCAGATTTAAATGTTAGTAAACATTTTTTATTAGTGTAGGCGCACAACAATTCCTAACAAAATGTAACAATTGACAACATTTGTTAGTAAATGTTTAATGTTCTAACGGCCATGTGGGAGCACCATAACGCGCCAATAGAAGTATAACTTCAATAAAAAATTACCTAAATCACCTACAATTTAATTCTACCACGATTTTATATATGTACCTATAAAGCAAGGGTAGATATAGGGGGAGGCGGTCATAAACCGCAGGGTCATAGTTATATTTTAGGGTAATTTTCTACTAACTGTGTACCCGAACGTTAGACCCGCTCCTAGTTTAATTAATGATTCTAAATTATGTTTTATTGTTGCAGTACAAAATGAGGTCACTGGTAGTAATATGCGTACTCGCATTCATGTGCGGCGTGTTCGCTAAGAGCAAAAAGGATGACAACAAGGTTAGTATAGTTAAATATAAATTATTATTTGTTTAAACAATCTTAACCCATCTCTTTGTGTCAAAATGTGTATACGCGTGATAAAGACAGAAGTCTTTGTTAAGTTGAAACGGTGCAAATGGATATTTTCTATTTCGCACTCGCGAGCCTTCTGGCATTAATGAATCTTTCTTATGGTTATAAAAATATATGTGATAATTTTTTGTAAATTACTTATCAGAAATGCTTCGAATGGAAGCACACGTACTGATGTCTAGTCTGATGAGGATCGAGAAACTGTTAGTGTAGTGTCTAGTGTGGAATTCAAGATCTTGCTTCCATCTCAAATCAAAATACCGCTCGGCTGCACGTATCTCAAAACACACCATTAAGACGTACTTATCATGTCAATACAAAATTTCATCAACATCACCTTGATCCACAGTATCACAGTCAGTTTAAAGGAACCGGAGAATCTCCCGATGACTTCTCTGTTTTTTTAGTGCATACCCACTAAAACCCCACAGCGCCACCAGCAATCGCCCGAGGCAGGTACGGACAGCGTAGCCTTGTCCACATCCAGTCATGCGATCAGCCACGAATGATGTGGAATGGAACTTGGCACAGCAAGAGCCATTCACATCGGCCAATTCGCCCTGTTTTACCGGTTTGACTTTCCTGAGCCAACCTCCAACTATTCAAAGTTAGAGTGTACTTTCCCTCAAAAGCCGGCAACGCACCCACTAAAAATACCCACAGGCTGCGATAACCAGTGGCGTAACAGGGCTGGCAAAATGCCACGGGCCCCCGACCCAAGAGGGCCCCTGCCCAAGATAAATTATGTTCTTCGGATTAATGTGTAGTCTCCAATACGCATTGGGCTAGCGGAGGGACTACAGACCATTCCCTCTCGCCTAAGAGAGGAGGCCTATGGCCATTAGTGGGACATATACAACGTGTACTCTATACGCTGAATATCTCGAAGTTTATTAAAATTAAACTAAGTAGGGACGACTTTTATTGTTAGGGCCCCACGAAAGAAGATTTGCCACGGGCCCCTGATGGTATAGTTACTCCACTGGCGATAACAGTCCTTTATGGGCCTCGTTTGTATAAAAAAATCGAATATAGTAGACGTAGAATGAACTCCATTTATATTGTACACGAGTCGAGATGGATAAAATATTCAATGATAAATAATTGTGAATAATATATACTACAATAAGTATTTTATGGATACCGGATATAAGCAATAAAGGCGTCGTAAGCTACAGACCGAGGTAACGTGTTCAATAGGGCTAGTACGTGTTTCATCGTACGTAAATGTTATTTCAAAATAAAGTATGTATTTAAATATATAATAAATTTTTATAAATTTCACGATTTATTAATCGTATTATTTATTTGTGAGATATAGTATGTGAAAGAAAGAACAGTTGTTGGTATAACAAAATGGGTCAAAAGGAATTTCGCGTGTTACCGAGGAAAACTTCAAAAAAGAACACACGATTAGGTTTGGAAACCCGAAAAGTTAACTTAACTAAGAGTTAAGATAGCTGAGATGTTAAATATAAAAAAGGAACGTGTTGGACATATTTGGATGTGCGAAAGCTCTGTTCTAAGTGCCCCGCGAGCGAAAAAAATCAATGGCGCTACAACCTCTTTAGGTCTTGGCCTCAGATGTATGAATCTGTTTCATGATCATTTTTAAATCTAATAGGCAAGTCGGTGATCAGCCTCCAGTGCCTGACACACGCCGTCGACTTTTTGGGTCTAAGACATGTGGGTTTCCTCACGATGATTTCCTTCACCGTTCGAGTGAATGTTAAATGCGCATATAGAAAGAAAGTCCATTGGTGGACAGCGGGGATCGAACCTACCATCACTAGGCCAACACTGCTCTTTTGAAGGTGTTTATTCGCAATAAATCCGAATTTTTGCATCGATATATGACAATGGGTTTTCATCAATGGCTTCACAGAGGTGTTTAATCCACAGCCGAGTAAACTGCACGTGTTGAACAGATTCCATGGCTTGGAAAGTAAAAGTAAAAATCAGCTATCATGGTAATGACGGTTGTATATTTCTTAAGGCAATTTCTGCCGCGCACCACCACTATGTGGAACCAGCTGCCGACTGAAGTATTACCAAACCAATTCTACTTAGAGTCCTTCAAGAAAAGAGCGTACCAATTCTACGGCAGCACGCTTGAGAGCCTTCTGACCGTCTACCTTCTGTTACATAAACAAAGAATAAATAAATATAAAAAGTGAGTTTAAAGGCAGTTACAAGATGATTCCCTAGTCTATGTTTGGCTATGTTCAATCCAAAAATGCCAATGTAAAATTAAATTTAATACAAAATAATATTTCGTCATAAGTTTCCATAGGATTAGCATCTGTCAATATTAAATACTGTACCAAGTGCTAAAAAACAACCCAGCAGTCCTGTCAATCCAATACATTTCTGACTCTGAAAGAGCAGCCGCGTGATTCTGTTAATCCGTGAGTTCACCTCGCACTAAACACGCTCCCTTCGTCACTCACGTCATTTTTGGAATCTCATGGTATTCTGTTAAGCAATTTCACATTACGTCTTGACAAGCGGAGGGAGCTTGTAGTTTATTGTTTATCAGAATGCCAAATAGTAAAATGACTGCTTCACGACTGATTTGAGCGCGACCGCCGCTGCGAAAACCGCTGTGAGAGTTCGAAAAGTGAGTTACAGAATCGCAAGGCTGCAGTTCAAGTGAGAATGTTACGATAACGTTTTAAACGATATCAACAATAAATCTCGTACTAATCGAGCCGTTACGCAGTTCGCGCAGGTGGGAATGAGGTCATTACGTGTTATATGATTTATTGTTTTATTTCGCCCTTTGCGTGTTTGTGTTTTAGCATGTTCTAACTGATTGAGGTCAAAAATAAAGCTCTCTCTTCTACCGTATTTATAATGGAGAGTGTTCAGAGTTAATTAATTTATTTATTTGATCAAGTGTATTCCTACAGCTACTTATTAAACAATATTCAAACAATTACACTGTACATAATAGCCAAAACGGAATACACATTTAAACATACACAAAGCACAATTTCACTTATACAAAAAATATACAAAGAATATATATATATTTTTTTTTTATCGTCAAGTGATATCAGGAAAGACCAATACTTAAACCTTATAGGTTACCATGGGCTTGCACCTGGCCACACCTTTCCAACACGAGAAGGAAACTGCTTAGATCATGCTCTTGTAAATTCAAGCCTCCTAGCTAAAGTGGCAGTTTGCCCTTCATTAGTGTCAGATCACCTTTGCGTTATTTTAGGAATTAACACCATCCCCATAGCAACACCACAGCCTGAGGCCATTAGAAACAAGACCCGAATCAACTATGAAGGAGCTACAGAAGAACTAAAGCTCACTAACTGGAAACACCTCTATGACATCAAAGAGATAAATAACGCAGTTGAAACCTTTAACGATACGCTAAAGAATGCCATCTCAAAACATACCGTCATACAACCAGCAAGAAACTCCAAAACCATTAGGAAACCATGGATGACCGCTGGTCTTCTAAATTGTGTAAGACGAAGAGACACTCTTCACAAAACCGCTAGAAAACATCCCAAAGATCTTGAACTATTGGATAAATATGTAAAATATCGAAACTTCTGCAATAATCTTCTAAAGAAACTTAAAGATAAACTTCGAAAAAAGCACGATTAGGCAGAACAGACATAACACCAAAAAACTATGGGAGTCAGTAAAAAGTATATGCCACATAGGTTCAAAGGAGTCGCATTCCACTGACCTACTTCAAATAACACCCGATCCTGTGGTAGCGCTAAATAAAGCCAACGACTTTTTTACAAACATAGGCAATAGTTTATCGGAAAGGACTATCACATACTTACATACATCTGAGGAACAGCTAGCAAAAAATATAGATAAGCCATCCAATACAAACTCATTTTTCTTACATCCAACAGACGAAGAGGAAATACGTGCAACTATCAACAAACTTAAGGGTAACTCAGCTGGAGGTTGTGACAACATAGGAAGCGAACTGATAATCAGACTTAAAAACATCCTTGCGGCTCCTATAACCTACCTTTGTAACCTTAGCATGTCGACCAGCACCTTTCCTGAAGCTTGGAAGCTAGCCAACGTAACCCCAATCTGGAAGTCAGGAAACAAAATGGACGTCTCTAATTACAGACCAATATCCCTTCTTCCAGTCATAGCCAAGATCCTAGAACGAATAGTGAACAAGAGGCTGCTCTCATTTTTAGAAAAGCAATCGCTCATTTCCTACAACCAATTCGGGTTCAGAAAACAAAGATCTACTGCAGACGCTGTCAGTAATCTTACTGACCATATAAGCGAGAAATTGGATATGGGGCAGGTATGTATAGGTGTCTTCTTAGACCTCGCAAAAGCCTTCGACACGGTCTCACACTGCATTTTGCTGCGAAGAATGGAACTGTTAGGAGTGAGAGGGGTGGCTCTGCAATGGTTTGCATCCTACCTTAAGGATAGGCAACAGCGTGTTAGTCTTAGGGGACACACAAGCCACAAGAAATACGTCAGATTTGGAGTACCACAGGGCAGTGCGCTTGCACCGACCCTCTTTTTAATATATATCAACGACCTGTGCAGTCTGCCACTGGACAACGGAAATATTTATTCATTTGCCGACGATACAGCTATGATATTTCATGCTAAAACTTGGGAACAGGTTTCTGTCTTAGCAGAGAAAGGTATAAATTGCGTCTCCAACTGGCTTCAAAACAATCTGCTTAGTCTAAATCTCAGCAAAACCAAATTTATGTGTTTCAGCATAACAGATCGCTCCCGCCCAACGACCCTACCAGTCATAAAACTCCACACGTGCTATAACCAATATCCATGCCAGTGTCCTGTTCTCGAATACACCGAAAGTATAAAATATCTAGGAATAACAATAGATCGACACCTCACTTGGGAAAAGCACATTGATGCACTGTCTTCTAGAATCAGAAAACTTATGTTAATATTCAATCGACTGAAACGAGTAGCGGAGGACGAAGTTATTAGAATAATTTATCTAGCACTTTGTCAGTCCATTCTCACATACTGTATATCGGCATGGGGAGGAGCGGCTGAATCTCTATTGCTTAAGTTGGAACGTGCACAGAGAGCAATCCTTAAAGTTGCCTATCGCAGGCCGTTTAGATACCCCACAGTCAAACTCCACCTAGAAACAAAAACCCTCTCGGTAAGGAAGCTTTACATCTTGGCGACCTGTTCAAGTTATCATAGATTCCATGGGCTCACAATTCAGGACACATCTAAGAACAGACGTCTTGCATTCCCAACGCCAAAACGAAGGACTGTATTTGGACAACGCTCCTTTGCATTTAGGGGCCCCTTCCTTTATAACAAAATCTCCAAATCTATGGACTCTGAGATCGTAAAACTATCCAGATATAAATTAGCAAGTCACATAGAAACTACACTAGCCAAATTGGATTACGAATCCACAGAGGCATTACTACATATCTTGGTATGACTTTGAGGTTTCATAAACATAGACACAGTGCACGATCATAACAACTTTCAGCTACATTCTCAAATACATGCGCAAACTCACCTATTCACACACTCACTCATTCACTTCATACGTAACACTAAATTTATAACTATTATTGGTATTTTTTTATTTTTTATTATCATTTTTTCATATCACATTTTTAAACTAATTTTAACATGTACCACGAAATAATTGTTTTCTAGTTACCCACAACACAGGGCCTCCCTAGTGTGGGGACTAGCGATTCATGATTTCTGTCACAAACCTTTCTGTCATTAATAAAGTTTTTATTATTATTATTATTATTTTATTTATAATAAATTTTAAGTTCTAAGACCTAAGATTCATTGCTCATCACAATATATATTTAATACAAAGGATTTTTTTTTTAATTATTTAAGTTTTTTTTAATTATTTTTTAAACATTTTTGACGTGACAACGTCTTATAATTCGATGCGGCGTTACCTCGCTCTGAGGCGTTCCATTTAAAATTAACATACGTACAAATAAATGTAAATTGATCAATTCAATTGTGATTTCCATTTACCTCCTTCTCTATATCCACACAAAATACCTATCAAACAAATATATATTTTTTTTTTTTAAATGCAACCATCCCATCAATATTTTTTTATGATGTTGTCACGTTCAACTATCGTCAGTAAACCGACTTTACAGACAACCGATTTTTTTTAGAAACATTAAATATATCTATTTGCTGTTGTGTAGTTGTTCGGACTAATACCTGCAGCTGAGATTCATTACGTCGGGGCAGAGTATAAAATACCATCCGTATCACCTCGACGTCCATCGTTCCAGAGCGTTTTTTAAGGCAGTTTTTGCCGCGTTATGGCAAACGAGCCTACGGAACGCCCAAAAAGGGCCATCGTACACTCATTTTAAGTGCGTTGCCGGCCTTTAACTGTCCTCTTATAGTTAATTAGTTAAAAAGTATGTTTCGTCAATTGTTCCCATGTTTTCAGGTGAAAATTGCAGTCTACTACGAGTCATTATGTCCAGACAGTAAGGCCTTTATCACAACTCAGTTGGCACCAATTTGGAGAGAGCTCCGCGGCTCTGTCAAGGTTAAGCTGGTGCCCTATGGAAAGAGTACTGTAAGTATTCACAAAAATTTATTCCATAGATGGATTTGACGAAGTAGTTTAAAAAAAAGGGTGCGTGTATTTATGTACGCGCGTAAGAAGTTATACTTCTTTGGCATTATTCAAAATAGTTTTTGATTGCATGCAAACAATTAATTACAATTAAATAATCAAAGACTGGAAAAGGAGTCATTATAGTCAATAAAGTTCAGTTTACATTTGTTGAGTTCAGTTTCATTTACAATAAATAAATATTTATTATTATTCTCTTACATTAAGTGTAACATAAATTATATTATTATTCGAATGTTGTTTTTAAATTATGTCCAATGCCGTAGCTTCTTCCGTGGGCAACTTCATTCTGTAAATTTTTGTCACGGTGCGCGCGCATCGTAAAATTTCACTCTCATCAAGTTTTCATAACGCGCCTAAAGAAGTATAACTTCAAAAAATTTGTTTCTCTATCAGAAAGTAAACAACTTTAAAATTGTGTCCAAATATTAGTGTAAAATATAATTTTAAATAAAACTAGTTCGAACAGTATGTTTAATATATTATCTTTATATATATGTATATAACTAGCTGACCCGGCTAACGTTGTTTTGCCATGTATTATTTCTAGGAAACATTTTGTTATTTCAATAAAAATAACTATCTACTATAATAAAAAATAGGGGTTGTATGTAGTTCTTATGCTGTATCATAAAAAAATAAAAATAAAAAAAGTCTAAAAAAATTAAAATTTTGGGGTGGTAACCCCTTATCACTTAGGGGGTTGAAAGATAGATAACCGATTCTCAGACTTACTGAATATGCATAAAACATTTCATAAGAAGCGGTCGAGCCGTTTCGAAAGAGTATGGGAACGAACATTGTGACACGAGAATTTTATATATTAGATTCTACTTGATTGTAAATATGATGAAATTTTTTTTATAAAATAATTCTACCGTACGTGTGTATGTCACCGAGTTAAAACGACTGGACCGATTTGAATGTTTTTTTTTGTATGCGTTTGGGCGGCGGGGTTTGAGATTCACAAATCAGCCCGGCAGTTGGCGCTGCAGTCGTTATCTAGGTTATTTATCTATACAGCAACTAAACAGCTGGTTTTTGAGGTACGAGTTTCGGATAGCCGAACTGGTAGAGCTCTTGGCGCGTAACCAAACGATCTGGGTTCGATTCCCAGTCTGCGCCGTCCGTTTATATTATTTTACCATTGACCTGCGGTGCCGGAAAAGATCCTTAGTATTATATTATCACACAGTGGTATTAATACAGAATTTATGATTTTGTAACTAAATATCTTGTGCTCTGTTCAGTTGACACCCATATCTGTCTAACATTTTTGGAGCCATGCTAATGTTATTGAAGTGAAACTTCTTTATCGGGGTTGGAAAAAAATTTAGTGTAACATTTTTCGGTTACGCGTCACATGTTTCGGTTACGCGTCACATTTGACCGTTACGCGCGTCTTTTTCTCGTCCCTACCACGGTTGATTCCAAGAGATTCTAAACCATTAATAACAAAAATTTATAATAACTATAACAATGATACTAAAAATTATATTACAATTTATGAAATTCTGTAATAATCTTAGTGGTAATAAGGTAAAATGAAATAATTGTATTATTTGTATTCAAGTCTGTGATATTAAAAGCCTTTTGTTAAACTTTATCTAATTTAACTTTATTTAACCAATTTCTGTAAAGTTAGTTGCATATAGATAATTTTTCGAAAAATAAGGTCATAAAGAAGTTTCACTTCTAACGTGTGTACACTAGTACACGCACATTTTTTTGTTACATTGTTTGCCTATTTATTTAACAATACCAATCCAGAAGCACGCTGTGTTTCCACTCCTTCGTTGTCGCCATCCCCAGGCACTGCACGATTTGGTTCCCCGTTTTTAAAACAGCAAAGGAATGAAACTTCTTGTCCCCTTCTATCCCTAGACAGTTTAATATGGGTCCATTAAAGCATATACGGAGAGTTCAGAGGAGTTGTTCGGATTCGATCAGCTGAGTTTCTGATTGGACGTTGAGACAGAATACGAAATTCCACCCGTATCACCTCGACATCCGCCGTTCCACAACTGAGCGTTTTTCAAGGCAGTTTTTGCCGCGCACCACCATAATGCGGAACCAGCTGCCCACTGAAGTATTTCCGAACCAATTCTTGGGTCCTTCAAGAAAAGATAGTACCAATTCTTAAAAGGCCGGCAACGAACTCGCGAGCCCTCTGGTATTGAGAGTGTCCATGAGCGGTATCACTTAACATCAGGTGAGCCCGTTTGCCCCCCGTTCTATAAAAAAAATTTACATAGGCATCTTCTGGACAGGCTCCCCAATAGTCCAAGTCTAGTTGTGTATAAAAAGTATATTTTCAGCACGACAAACCAAATGGCAAATGGCTATTCAACTGTCATCATGGAGAAGACGAGTGCTACGGTAATAAGGTAAGTTATGTACGCTTTTGTGCCAGTCCATTTGTCAGTCAGAATGGACTGGCCCAAAAGGAAAAAACAAGGGCAGACTAATAGAGAGATGGATGAGATTGAAAGGGTAGCTGGATAAATCGGATGGCGGCAAATAAAGTAGAGTGGAAAAAGGAGGTTTTCTCTCGGATAGGGGCTTAGAGAAATAAAATAGTAAACATATATTTGTATTACTATAAATTATTGTAAACAATTAAGGTTTACAATAATTTACCGAAATAATGAAAAGATCTTCCGACTAGAGTCTTTAAAACTCGACTTGGTGTAATTTTGGAAAAAAATTATTATTCAATAAATGATTATTTGCGTGAGATTGTAGCTGATATTAAATTAATTACGTATGATATGTACGATACAAATAATATAATGGACTTTGACTAATAATGTAAAATTCCTTAAGACAAATTTGACGAGTCATTGGTCTAGTGGTTAGTACCCCATGCGAATCCATGGGTCCCGGGTTCGATCCCCGGCCGAGACGAACATCGATGTGATGAGCATTTGGTGTTGTGCTTAGGTCTTGGGTGTTTAAATATGTATTTATATGTCTATCTATCTATAATATGTATGTATAGTTGCCTAGTATAACACAAGCTTCACCAGCTTAGCATGGGATTAGGTCAATTGGTGTGAATTGCCTTTAAAAAAAAAATTGTGTGTGGCAGAATATGCGAACTTGCGATTGTACCACCTTAACATTTTTGTACCATATTCTTGCAATAAATAAATATATATGTCAATAAGATGTGGATATTATAATCTATGAGCACTTTACATATGTAAATATCTTCCAATAGCTATTCCTAAGTTACATCAGCTGATATAGACTCTTTGTATAAATTTCAGTTGCAAGCGTGTATTCTTAAAGACAAGAAACTGCAGGACACAGACAAAATGGAGATGGTTATTTGTCTGATGGGACAAACCAACCCGGATAAATCTTTAGATACTGTAAGTATTAGTATATATATATAGTAGTATAGTACCTGTTTCCAAATCAAAATACGTTTATTCAGCTTAGATACGTATTAGCGCATGCTTATGAATGTCAAAATTACAAAATTCGCGAAAGAGCAAGACTCTATCCGTTCGCAAAACTACCAGAATGCCTTGTTCTTGAAAAAGGGCAAGAAACTCAGCAAGTTTTACCTCTACATTACAATTATTCAAAGGAAAAATGAAACCACAACGTCATTAAAGTTGCATAAGTAAAAAAAAAAAATGTTCGGTGATTTACCACATTCACCATTACACACATATTCACAACACACATATACACACAATAACAAAACAAATTATAACAATATAACTAGAACTATTGCCACGCGTTTTTATCGTCTAGTACATTAACTGTGTAGTAACCTTTACAGGTTAATGTTTTTTTAATCTGTTTAAAGGCAGTTCTTATATTTCACTAGGAATCATGTTATAGCATTGATACTTAGGTCCATAAATGAAGTATTTATTTTCTCCAAATACATCCATTCCAATAAATAAGTATAGTTTCGTTAAGTATTCTTAGTTTTGGGTTTTTTTATATAATTTATAGATTCAAATTCAAAATCATTTATTCATTTAGATGGCACAATGTACACTTATGAACGTCAATAAAGAAGTACATATTTAATGCACGTTACATTTACTGCCAGTTCTCAAATCAAGGGCGTAGAACAGAAGAGAAGAACTGGCAATAAGCTTTTTAATCGCCAAGTTTTTTGTTTTACTAAATGTTTGTAAGGAGCAGCAACCAGTACACCATGTTCCACATGACATCTTAAGTAATTAATCTCTATCAGTAGGCAAGGTGAAATAGGAGTACGCACTTACATTCTCGTGGGAACAACACGCAAATACATAGTCGAAAAAAGTGTACAGGCACGAAATAAAAAAATCCGCACAATCAGTTATATAAAAATAGCCCTGCAAAGTCATTTATAACTGTTGTCAAAACTTATGGCCCTAATACGCTCCCTATAGAGACACCATGCCTTTAAATATCACCTTCCCCTTGAAATCATTACGCACTGATCTATAACTTGTGGAAAAGTTAATTAAATAGTTTTAAATGTAAATTCTACAGTTTTTAAATATATATTTTTTATTTAGTGTCTGCAACAAGTCAAACGTGAAGGAGAATCAGACAAGCTGAAGAAATGTGCGGCGGGAGAACAAGGCGACAATCTGCTAGCGGCTTATGGAGACAAGACAGATGCTGTCCAGCGCCCTCTATCTTTCGTGCCCACAGTTATTATCAACGAAGTGAGTAACAACGCAGTGATTATATTTTTTTTTAAATTTATTTATTAAAGTTATTACATCATACATAGTACTAAATCTATTATCTACGGTATATGTTACAATCTCTTTTATCTAAAATGTATGTATGTATTACAATTTAAGTAAGGGTTCAAGCATTCAAGTGCGTAACGAATTTTAGGGGGGGGGGGGCTTTTGTATAACGTTACGATACGTTACTGTTAATATTATTTTCGACTTTACCGTACCTTTATACCACATAATGGTAACTTTTAGGTATAAAGAGTCACTAGCTGGTCACGTATGAGAGTCGATAATACATTTGGCATCTTCTTTTACAGAAATTCGACCAAGCCCTCCAGGACGAAGCAATAAAAGACCTCAAGGCCGTCGTGTGTCGGGTCGCCATTAACAAGCCCGCGTCTTGTTGAGATTTGTCAATTGTCAAAGATAAAATGACGTAATAAAAACATTTATAGTTTGTAACTAATTTTTAAGTATTTTCTAATTATTGTACAATACGAGATTTTTCTAATAAAGTACTTACAATAGTTTATTTCTCTTTTATTTGCCATCTTTAATTAAATGAGCAAACTGTTTTTAATGCAGTTTTTGCCACCACTATGTGGAACCAGCCGGCCCACTGAAGTATTTCCGAACCAATTCCATCAAGAAAAGAGCGTACCAATTCTTAAAAGGCCGGAAACGCACTCGCGAGCTCTCTGGCATTGAGAATGTCCATGGGCGGTGGTATCACTTAACAGCCTCCTGCCCGTTTGCCCCGTTCCATAAAAAAAATAAAAAAAACCACCACTGAAGTATTTCCGAACCAATTCCGTATTTATTCTTGAAAGGCCGGCAACGCACTTGCGAGCCCACTGTCATTGAGTGTCCGTGGGTGGTAGGAATTCCCAAATCAATTCGACATAGGGTGCTTCAAAGGGCGTAAGTACCAATCCTTAAAAGGCCGGCAACGCACTTGAGTGCCCACTGGCATTGAGTGTCCATGGGTGGTAAATATTTTCAAATCAATTCGACATAGGGTGCTTCAAAGAGCGTACCAATTCTTAAAAGGCCGGCAACGCACTTGAGAGCCCACTGGCATTGGGTGTCCATGGGTTGTAGGTATTTCCAAATCAATTCATGGACATAGGGTCCTCCAAAGAACTTACCAATCCTTGGAAGGCCGTCAACGCACTTGCGAGCCCACTGGCATTGAGTGTCTATGAGCGGCGGATATCACTTAACATCAGGTGAGCCTCCTGGCCGTTTGCCTTCTATTACATAAAATTAAAACAAAAACAATTTAGTCTATGATTTAACTTGGTCATTAATTTTGCATCTGTATATGTGTATTCAATTCTAAATGGTTCTAGAAACAATAAAACACAGGTTTATACTTAAGACTTATATCACAAAATATTTACAATATTAAATATAACTTAAATAATACATATTTTTAATAAATTATGCAATGTATTGCTATAAATATCAACATTTAGATAAAAGCAAAATAAAAAATTGAGCCATTTTCATTCTAACAATGACAAAGACAACGTCTACTAACTACTGTCAGCTATTTGACAGATTCGAAAACTAAATTGCACAGAACATAAGAGGCTTTGCTTTGAAAAAAGGTTTTACATCACTTTTACTTGAATTGTGTTTACTGGTTATATCGGTGAAATGACTATTTTGTAGGAATAAAGAAATCCTCTTTATCAAAGTCCACGTTGGATAGTGTTTCATCACATATGATTGGGAAGCGCAAAAAGACACGCTATTTATTTTTTGACGTGATAACGTATTATAAATCGACGAACGCCGGCTGCATGCACGAAAAAACATGCCTCGTTGTGACGTTCCGCCTTAGCCGGGTGTGCAAGCGAGAGCGCGAAACAAGCGATAGAGAGGGAAGATCGGCCTAAGCATCCGAGAAAAACAGAGACTGTATATCTTAAGTAAGAAATAAAAACGTGTGTACACGCGTTAGAAGTTATAGTTCTTTGGCGTAACAAGATAAAAATCTTTAAAAAAAATTTATTCTACGTTTGTAGTAAAAAACGACACTAACAATAGATAAAAACTAAAATGTTGACTATATCTAACTTCAGGGTGTCGGTTTTTTGTGACGGTTTGGGCATCGTAAAAATTTACTCTCATAATTTTTCCCTAACGCGCCAAAAAAGTATAACTTCAAAAAAACTAAAATTTTGACTACATCTAACTTCAGGGTGTCGGTTTTTTGTGACGGTGTGCGCATCGTAAAAGTTTACTCCCATCATTTTTCCCTAACGCGCCAAAAGAAGTATAACTTCAAAAAACATTTGAATTGACGAGTGCAAATATACGTCAATTTATCGAAATTGTATCAATTACACAAAATAATGACAATTTAGTCATAATATTCAATTCATAAAAATATGATTATATTATCAAGTAAAATTATCGTCGGTATATATTACCAAAGTTTTTTGTATATTTAAAATATATTATGCAGTTCTAGAAATATACTTTACAATATGGCATGATGATAGAATTTTAAAACTCTCATGTACAGTGCCACCTTTTTTGGTCGGCGGCCGAATTTGGTACTACCGTCGCCATTTTGAAATGTCAGACTGACATAGTCAGTTAGCTCTCAAATACAACTATCTAACGACATCTAAAAAAATCCAACTAAAATGTATTTTATTCTAGGCATTATTAATTACAATGGCAAAGTTTTAATTATCGATCGGTTCTGAATGCTAGGAATCTTAAAAGATATTATATCACTTGTTCATATAATTAAAATTATTAAAAGTGTCACATTTATTTAAGCCTAGAACTGTATTTTCTAGATACATTGTTTTATTAAGACATTTCAATAAATTATTAAGTTTGCCTTCAAATTATTCCCCTTATAATAGTTAACTTTTATTTATTGACAATACTCAACGCACGCGACGCTCTTAGCGGTCAAAAAAAGTATGTGGCACTGTACGATATTTATGGCTACTAAAAAAATTATACTCTGTGCCAAAAAACGACGCCAAATATGGCCCAGCCACATAGAATATGTCAATGACCATAGACATGACGCGTCTAGAAAAAAAAATAACTTGGTGACATAATTCACTAAGCAATGTTTTGGTAGGTAAAACCTGTAAATAATCTGACTTAGACACCCACAATAGTTAATTTTATATTTTTTTTAAATCATTTCATATTTATAGTGACTATAAAACCCGCCATCACGCTCTGCAAGATGGCGTCGCAACTGTGACGTACATTGCTTGTAAACACGTAAACAAAATTCAAGTTTTTTATCACTAAGCGATTTGTATCTGAACGGTAATGTCAGTGGAAATTTAACTTGCAAATGGTGTACGGAACCAAAATGTTCAAACATATCATTAAAACTTCCCGAGAATTGTATTAAAAATGAAGAATGACGAGACAGTTTCCGAAGAAACTAAACTCCAATACATAATATGTAGTATTAGACAGGCGAAGACATTATTTACAACCATGTTACGTCACCGTCGATTTTACTATAATCTGTGACCGTTGTGTCACGTGACTACAAAAATCAATATCTATGGATTACTTTAATCCATCAAACCATTTACACAGATCTCGATACACCTTTATTTAATTCTACCAAATAGCCTTTTAAGTGGCAGCTAGGTGAGGGGTACCGGGTTCGATTTCCGGTTCGAGGGCAAACTTTAATTTAAATTTGTTCTCGGCCTCGGAGGGTTGTGCGGTACCGGGCGAGTGCCTAAACCGTACATGGAGGACACGGTCGAATTTCTAAAGACAAGCACGAATTATAAAAAATCCTATACTTGACGCTGGCTAATGCACAAATCGTGCCAGAGCCATAAAAAATAGCCTTTTAAAAGATCTGTCACACATACAACACTTTTGACAGCTGACGTTTTACACATTTAAGTCCAAGCCGATGGGACAAAGTCTCTATCAATAGCTTCATCATGAAACCGCTTCAAATGCTTGCTATAACAACTCTTGCTGCCCGTTGTATACGAGCAATAACCACAAGAGAACTCACTCTTACAACTCTTCATGTGCTTCGCCACATTCTCTTTTAAATTACTAAAGAACCCACACTTGTCACACTCGAAGTCGTTCTTCGCGCCATGGGTCCCCATGTGGTACACCAGACTCATGTTATGCTTCGCCCGGTAGGAGCACAGAGGACACTTGTACTTCTTCTCTCTGTTTCTTCTCTTTGTGTTCTTGCTCTCTCTCGTGTGCTTCTCTTTGTGCCTGTGCATCAGGAGCCAGCTGGACGTGTGATAGTTGCACACTTCGCACATGTGTATCATGTGTGTGTGTTTGCTCATGTGGAGGGAGTAATCCGCCGCGTCCAGGGCTGAGTATCTGCAGACTTCACACTTGTATTTGTTCACCAAAATCTTGTTAATTGCTGCAGTTTTCTCGCATTTCTTCTTTTTGTGCTTCTTCACCAGTTTTAGCAGTGGAATGTCGTCTTCATCTGTGGCATCTGAGACAGATATCGTGTCTATGTGTGGTTCTTGTATTATTACTTCGTCTTCATCACTCGATGAGAGGAGACTGATGGGGTCATCTTTTCTGGAAGATCATAGACATAACATTTATTACTAACAAAAACACAGAAATAACCATAATCATAGAAAAAAAATGAGAGATATCAAAAAAACAATGGTGCGTGTACTTATGTACGCGCGTAAGAAGTTATACTTCTTTGGCGTTTCTTATTATTTTTAAATATTAAATAATTCATAATAAATATATAGCGTTAATAATTTAACAATATTTAATATTTAGTATATTATTCAATTATTAATTAATATTAATAATTATTATTATTTTATTATATTATTAATTCAATTTAATAACTAGGTATGTTTCTTTGTCTTATTCCCATCTCGCTCGCGCACGCTCGGCGCCCATACTTTTGTGTCACGGTGCGCGCGCATCGTAAAATTTCACTCTCATCAATATTTCATAACGCGCCTAAAGAAGTATAACTTCAAAAATCCCTTTTCCCATTCGATTCGTTTCAAGTGTGTAATGCGTGTGTGCTGTGGTTGTAATTGGCCCTGGCTCAGCATCATGCTGAATAGCAGACTGTTCCACAGTCATTCTGCCAGAGTCCACAGCAGCTTGTTTGCGCCTCAGTCGCAAAAAAAGAAAATAATAATAATGTTAGTAAAAGTTAGAAGTGTAAGTAATGAAGTCTTGTGTAAAGGTGTAGAGTAAGACAATCAGAATCAAGATCAGACAATCTTTTAAAGCGTTAAGACACGGCCCTTAAATTAGTGGCTATATCTGGACATTGGTGGGGATGTGGTGGGAGGGAAGGAGGCACCCCACCACTTTCCCGATATTACCTCTGATTTTAGCATCATGTGTAGACGCTATAAAAGATAGCCGCCGTCAATGGACACTGGCAACGCCAGAATCTAGAAGATGGCAGCTGCTTCCACAAAGTGGTGCGCGCTAGAAAAGTGCTGTGTTATGAAAAGGATTGGCGGTAAAAAAAAGTGCGTGCGTGCAAAGTACACATGTCAGAAGTGAAACTTCTTTGGCAAACTAATTTTTAAGTCTTGTTCATATTTATACAAATCGATTTAGATTTCCGAGACTTAGAGGGAGGGAAAAAGGAAGATATGTTAGGAATTTAATTGTTATTAAAATATTAAGTGTTGAAAATTAATACAAATAATAAATTTATTTCTTCGACGATATAAACACGTGGCATTTTAATTTACAATTCGTCATTTGAGGTTTCAATAAATTATTTCGCATAAAATATAAAATACAAATATTTCATAAATTCTCTTTACGAAATTTTAATTCTCCCTTCTCACTCTCTCTCAATCGGTCTCAATCGCTCTCTCCCTTTTCTTCGACAAAAACGCTGCACATCTTCGTGACGTTTACGTAAAACTTCACCCTCATGCTCCTAAAGAAGTTTCACTTCAAAAACTATTTTTACGTATATTGCTATCAAATAATTTCAAGAATATCGCAGACTCCTTTTGAAGTCAAGTTTCTCTAATCAAAACTAAAAACTCACTTTTCTCCCAAATCAATACAATCCGAGCTGGAATCTAGGTCCAAGTCGACTTGTTCTATATTCTGGTCACGGTCAAAGTCAGCGTCGTGGTCAGGAGGGAATATGCTGGGATCGATCTCCACTTGAACATTCTCCAGCAGCATGAGGCAGTCTTCATTGGTTTGGTCTGTAAGTTAAAAATGTATGAAGCGAACGAAAGAATTTTTAATTTTGTTTGTCAAAATGCAGCAAGAGATGGCAGCACACGTTTTACATCTTATACTAAATCGATTTTAATCGATTTTTTTAATAATGTATTATTTTTTCACATCCCTAGTTTAAGACAGTTTTTGCCGCGCACCACCACCATGTGGAACCAGCTGCCCACTGAAGTATTTCCGAACCAATTCGACTTAGGGTCCTTCACTAGGCCAGACTGATTAAAACAATTCTTTCGTTACCTACTTGAAATCAAGAATTGTACATCTGTAAAGTATTTTTGATGATGTTACAAATATAAAAATGTATTAGATAAAAAAAGAATCTGTATATTGATTAGGTTATGAATGTAATTGTGTATCTAATAATCTGATGGGAAGTAATTAAAAACTAAGAAAAATAAAACTTTATAATATATCTATAGTCCGACTTAAGGAGCGTTCAAGTATTACGTCACGCAATTTTTGGAGATTATTGACACACACACACGGGGGTGTGGGGGGGGGGGCCATTTAACGCGCCGTAACGTTTTTCTGTACCCAAGTATAGTAGAGTGTTTCATGACCACCTAGTGACTCTTTATACCTAAAAGTTACCATTATGTGGTGTAAAGTACTGGAAAGTCGAAAATAATATTAAAAATAACTCTTAATTCAATCCCCACCCCGCATCGTAACGTTTTACAAAAGGAACCCCTCCCCCTCAAAAATCGTTACGTAATACTTGAACGCTCCCTTAGTAGAGTTTTAACCCATATACCTTGACTCTTCCCACCGACAGAAACCTCCACATACTTCGGCTCACTCTCCTCTTCTCTCCTATCCTCCTCTATTTCTCCTCTTGTCTCCCTCTCTGATATCTCGGATAACGGCCGCGTTTGTTTAATATGATAATTAGTTAAGATATCTTCAATGTCTTTGTTCGGTGAGAATTCTAAATCTATACTGAAAATTACAATAAAAACATTTTAGTATTAATCCTCTGACTCTTCTGACTCGTCTGACTCCAAACTTGGCGATAGAGAGCAACGGAGAGTTTCTACCAGTTCTTTTTGCCCGCTCTACGCTCTTGACTTACGAACTGGTACTACATGTAAATTTAGAATTCTATTGACGTTCATAAGTGTGTGAGAATGTAAAGTAAAAAAGTCAAAGTAAAAAATCATTTAATCACATAGGTAACATAATGTACACTTATGACTTATCAGTAAAGAAATACATATGAATGCTTCTAATTTTACATTTACTGCCAGTTCTCAAATCAAGGGCGTAGAATGGAAGAGAAGAACTGGCAATAAACTCTCCGCCACTCTTTTTAATCGCTATTTTTTTATTTATTTATGATATTATTATTAATTTCTTGATGTGTCATGTGGAACATGGTGTAATGGTTGCAGCTCCTTACAAACTTTGTGTAAAAAAAAATAGCGATTAAAAAGAGTGACGGAGAGTTTATTGCCAGTTCTTCTCTTCCGTTCTACGCCCTTGATTTGAGAAGCATTTAATGTATATTTCTTTTTTGACGTTCATAAGTGTACATTGTTACCTATATAAATAAAGTTATTTTGAGTTTGAGTTTGATAGAGGAAAGATCTGTCTCTAGCAATGACCAGCGCTGTGGAACATTCTGCTCCTCAGCATTATGCTGAGCCAGGGCCAATTTCAACCACAGCACACTTAATTATGTTCTTTACTCCTTTTTTATTTTTCTTTCTTGATTATAATTTTGTGTGTTTCGTTAGTAATAAATGTTATGTTTATTTTTAAATAACAAGACAAACTATAGAAATGATTGAAAACATTTATTGACTTATGTAAGCTATCGAGGAATAAGAACTAGTAGATTCGGCCAAGCGTTGCTGTGGCTAAGATTTTTGTTATATTACATAGTAGTAAACTATTCAAGAGAAACGGCAGGAGAACACCAATCCACCATGCTTTTTTGGTGGTTATACCATTACATTGTAGCTTATGTGAAACGTTGGTAATTATTTTGATAAGGATCAATACCTAGGTACAAATAAAGAGCCTTTTTTAGCGATGGTATTTTAATAAAAAAAAATTAATAAAATGACGCTTATTGTGACGTAACTATAAAAGATAGAGATCAAACCTTTCCTCTTTATAATATTAGTATAGATATTCATAGCGCTAAATCCTGCATCATGAGCACACCAAACACACTATCACACAAAACATCTATTAGGTATTACTTAGTTAAGTATAATTTTTATTTATCCTTTCGTATTTTGGAACCTTTTTGCATATGTGTTCCATCTTTTGCTATATCTATAATATAAAAATTAATCGCAAAATGTGTTGGTAAGCGCATAACTCAACAACGCCTGGACCGATTTGGACAATTTTTTAAAAATAATATTCCTTGAAGTACGAGGATGGTTCTTTCTCTCTAGAAATTAAAAAAAAATTGAGTGAAAAAGTCTAAAAACAACACTTTTCTATATTCCCATACATAATATTCGTAATAATATTTAAAGGCAATTTGAACTTTAATACCATATCATAAAGTTCAAGTGATAGTGGAGGGTTTCCGGGAAGGTAAATTTGTATTTTTTGACATAATGTATTTGTTGTCTTATCAACTTTCTTTTTTTTTATCTTAGCTAGACCGATGTCCCGAATAGCAGAATAAGTATTTAAAAAAATAAAGAATCGACTGTTAGGCGGTACGATGTTCGCCAGGCCAGCTAGTGAATAAATAAATATACGAATTAAATAAATATACCTACTTCTTAACGCTTCTAGGTGACTTTGTACAACTTCCCTCTGGACTACTACATTTCTCTTCACTCTTGTCTATTCTTTCTTTGTCTTTTTCCATGGCTTGCTTATCTGTATTGTCTTCTTTGTTATTGCTATCATTATCATCTGTGTCTTCTTTTGTGTTTTTCTTATCTTTATCAGTGTTGTCCTTCTCTGTATTTATTATATCTGTATCTGTGTTTTCTTTATCTACGTTTATGCTATCTTTATCTGTGCTTTCTTTATTTTTGTCTATGTCCATTTCTTGTGATTTAACTTCATTTGTGGTTTCGCTATCTGTGTTCTGTTTTTCATCTTGGTCTTGTGATTCTTTCTGAAAAGTATTTATTATTATATATCTAATATATAAAATTCTCGTGTCACAGTTTTCGTTGCCATACTCCTCCGAAACGGCTTGACCGATTTTGATGAAATTTTTTGTGCTTATCCGGTATCTATGAGAATCGGCCAACATCTATTTTTCATCCCCCTAAATGTTAGGGGTAGTCCAGTCCACCCCTAAATTTTTTATTTTATTTTTTAGACAAAATTTTTAATTTCTATTTTTTTATGATACAACATACAAAAATACATACAACCCTTCTACGATCAACCCCTATTTTTTTATTATAAATGATATGGCAAAACGACGTTTGCCCGGTCAGCTAGTGTTCATCTAAAATTTATGAGAATTTAAGTAAATATAAGTGTTACAAAATAAAAAATACACAAGATAAGCATACAATAAAATTACTAGAAATTTGTTGGTACTTAAAGCAGAAAAAAAAGAAAAATACCAGCAAAACAGCGAATTAGGTTCGAGATAAGCAACGTTCAATCCGTTAAAATCGCGAAGAATTCGAAAGACAGGTGCCTGAACTCTTAGGTTGGTTTTTGGAGAAGGAATTTGGAAAATATTGCTGATTTTAGACTTAGGAAATATATTTATAATTAAAATCAAGCAAACATGGGTGTCTATGGGCGATGACTGCCCTTTTTGTGGGTCCCATAGTGTCGTTTGCCCCCTATCTTTATATACATCATTCTTCTGTGAGTGTGTATGTCACTGAACTTCTCTCAAACGACTGGACTGATTTTGATGAAATTTTTTGTATGTGTTCAAGGGGATCTGGGTATGGTTTAGATTCACAAATCAGCCCGCCAGATGGCTCTGCAGTCGGTACTTTCATACTTTGCTTTACTAATTGCTTGAAATATCATGCAGGACAACGTCTGTCGGGTCCACTAGTTATATATAAAAAAAACTCACCTCAAATAAACACGGTACCACTTTAGGCTTTAGCCTTCGCTTTCCTCTCACAAACATATATTGTTCCTCCTGAAAATGGCGACTGCACACCATTGCGTCATCTGTGAGCTTCGCTGAACTATTAATTGCTTCTACCCACTTTTTACGAAGAGTTCGACTTACTGGTAACCTGAAAGAGTGATTACGATGGTGAATCTCTCGTCAAAAGGGAGTACAGGAGTCAGCTAATTTAGGCAATTTTTTTTAAATATCTTTTTTTTATGGATCGGTTTGTGCATTAACCAGCGTCAAGTATAAGATTTTTATAATTCGTGCTTTTTGCCTTAGAAATTCGACCGTGTCCTCCATGTACGGTTTAGGCACTCGCCCGGTACCGCACAACCCTCCCAAAGGCCGAGAACAAATTTAAATTAAATTAAAACTTGCCCTCGAACCGGGAATCGAACCCGGTACCCCTCACCTAGCTGCCACTTAATAAGACCGCTAGGCTATGAGGCCCCTATTAAAATATCTTATTGTATATTTCTGTTAATTTCTCTTGTTTTCTGTACTGAAATGAATGTCGAAAGTAACCAATCTCTGTATAAAATCCAACAACAAAATTTTAATCAATACGAATTATACAAATATAGAATGATTTTCGCTTTTTTTACAAAACAACCTTTTAGGTCTGGGCCTCAGATTTCTGTATCTGTTCTGTGATTATAAAAGGCAAGTAGGTCAACCTTCTGTGCCTGACACACACCGTTTTGGGACAAAATCATGCCCGGTTTCCTCACAATGTTTTCCTTCACCGTACGAGGGTTATATGCGCACATAGCAAGTCTATTGGTGCACAACCGGAGATCGAACCACTCGTAGATTCGATCTCCAGGAATGAGAGTTAGAGAAACCACTAGGCCAACATTGCTATGATTTCGGATATAGTGCGAACTAAATTTCAATCATGCTTTTACTAATAATTTCATATTTAATAATTGCTCCTAAAAATCCCACTACAACCTTCCATCTAGGTCTTAGATTTCTCTATCTATCTCTATCTATTTTGGTATTTTTTTCTAAAAGTAGACAGCCCTTTGATACAATCGATTTTGTTGTCTAAGGCTCTCCTTACGATGTTTTTCTTTACCATACATTAAATGCACTAGATCAATAAATTGGAGCAATGATTCAACAGGATCTCAGGGCACTAAGCAATCTAGCCAACGATGCCAACTCTTTCAGAATGATCCCCCTAAGACCGTCAAATACCCCTAAATATTAATTAAAAAAGTTTTTATTGTACTCGGTTTGGGAGTTAATTTCAAATATGAATTAAAATTATTCTTGATATTTCATTTATAGCCACACTTGGGAGTTTATCTTTGGTTTAGTTTGTTAGACTAATATAAATCAATTATAGAATCATCCGGTTCGAAATCTTGAATAGAAAAACCCTCTGGGCAACTTGATTTTTCCAAATTTGGGGGGAAAACCCCCAAGTTGGCATCATTGAGTTGCCTTACAAGCATCAGCAAAAGGAATTGGTATTACATACAACCTAGATTCCTAAAAAAAATATAATTATTAAAATACAATACATACTTGAAGTAGTACAGTTGTTCTTTAACATTAAAACAGCCATCAACACAGCATTCTTCTGTCATTTTCACTTAAGCGGTTTACATTACCTAGAAACATAATTTTATTAACCGAAGGCTACTAGCACTTCATTATAAACATGTGTTCAAGATCTCTTTCTGTCTATTTGTGTTTATGCTGTGATGAAAAGGGACAGAAACGGTGTAATTGGACTGACTTAGTTTTTGTAAGGTAAATTTTTGTAAGACTAAAACAGATAGCACTAGCAAATTGTTTAGAATTGTTTTCATAAGACGCATAACTCCTTTTTAGTTTGGTTACATTGTTATATACTTCTATGAAATAGGACAGCTACTGTGATCTCTTAGTTTATCCATCAGTTATACTCATGTGCGTCATGGAGCAAGACGGTTATCTTTATTGGACCATATAGCATTTGAGAATATATAAGTATCAACTTTAGCTAATCATAGTAACTGTATAGTACCAGTTGTACCAGCACATGGAGGTTCCATATTTCAATCTCTTAAATTATAACAAGAATGTTTTCTCAAAAGTCGAACCCTAGACATATTAGAAAGACCACTGAGGCATTGGCAGATTCTAATAATAATATAAAATATATATTGTCAATTTTATTGATTAAAAATTATGAATTGTTTAATTTATATTTAAGAAGCAAAATAATGACTTGCTAAGGACACAGTTTCTTAACTTGCTGTTTATTGTTATTAATTTATGATTTTCTCTTCAAAACTTTGTTTCTCTTGGACTTGAATTGATATTGGAATGAAATGAATAATAAAAATTGTAGTTGTTAGAAAATTGCTCTATTGATTTTATTGTTAAACATTTAAAATACTATTAGTTAATATATGTTATATATATATGCTTTAACTTCAAATACAAATTGGAACAGTACAAAAATTATATATTTAATAAACTTTGAGTTCTAAAACAAAAGACATAAGGACTGTTTTTGCTACTACAATAACATGAACGAAGAATAACTTGTTCCACAACCCTATTCTGGTATTGTAATAGCGAATTTAAATCAAAATATCACATCAACCTTATTACGTGAGCGATAAGACATATTTTAGAAAAACATTTCACTATTTTGTTTTTGAATCGTTTCAAGCAATTATAAGAATAACACCGTCGCAATAATTACTATAAATTAATTATGATTGTTATTTTAATATTTTCATTTCTGTTTGTATTTAAGTACCCGGTATAGAAGCTGTTCGGTATTGGCGCGCGAAATATTTGTAAACAAACTTTTAAAGAGGTTCTAATACACATACAAAGAATTTACCATGTTGTTTATACCATATGGTAACAGTAAGAAATATTTTATGAATGAGAAAAATGATTTCTTGTTGTAATTATCACACTTTTGAATATTACAATACTATTTACATTCTTCCAAACATGAAAATAAATTTATTTTACACTAACACAAGCCACTTTTTCATTTATCTTGACTTATGACAATTGACTGTTAGGATTCAGAATTTTGATCTATAGAATAGATTGCGATGCGGTGACTAGAGCATAGGCAAAACGAAACACTGCTAGTGAATTAAGATTTCTCGGAATAAATCTGTGGTTTTAAGTGTACTACACGTGTTTATTGGCGTAAAGGTCTAGATACCAGGCCATAAACTCCAAAAAAAAAAAAAAATACACGTGTTTATTTACAGTATAAAAGATTTTATTATTATTCAAATTATATTTTAAACAAGAATATAAACCTTATGACATATTAAGAGCTAAGGTTTAATTAGACATCCCTCTAAAGATCAGATACTAAATGGATGCAAATGAAGACATAGAAGTGAAAGAACAGCAAAGTTCCAATTTACAAGCGGTAAAAATGGATGAAAGTAATGATTCTGGGGAGAATACATCATTAAAGCAAGATTTAAAATTGGAGCCCGAACTATATAGTTACGACACAAATGTCTATAAGAAATACTTTTTACGTGAGAATAAACTGTAAGTACTAATTACTAATTAGTCTACAAAAACTCTTTCAATAAAAAAGAACATAAATAACAGTTTCAGAATAGCAAAGCGCTTAAGAAAGTAGTTTATTAAGTTAAATGACTTTATTATTTTAAAAGTTAATCATAGTTGTGTTTCCTACTAAAAATGAATCAATTTTTTTTAGTAAGCAAGATGTCTATATTGAAGACGACAAGATAAAAAGCACAAGGAGTAGAAGTACAAAAGATACAATAACGAAGGATATTCTAGAAGATTTATATATTTGTGATATTTGCGATTTCACATCATCTTCAGAAATAGGAATGACTTCACATAGAAACAGTCATAATAATATTACAAATAAATATAAATGTAATATTTGTAAACAAGAGTTTAGTACAAACACATTATTAAAAAATCACAAAGATAAACATGTAGATGAAACATTTCTATGTAAAAAATGCAAACTAGCATTCTCAGATCACAGAGTATATCTTACTCACTTGATAAATCACATGACGAAGCCACCCTATACTTGCTTTGAATGCGATTATGAATTTAGAAAACTACGAAGTTTAAAGGCTCATATTAAGCGTCATTTTTTAGATGTCGAAGTTCAATGTCCTATCTGTAAGAAAAAACTTGAAAAGAGATCTTTGAATAATCATATTCAAATCCGTCATTCTGCAACAACTGAATGTATTGAGTGTCATAAAGTTGTGTCAAAGAAAAATATTGATTACCATATGGCAGTACACACTGGATTGAAACCTTTTCAATGTTTATATTGTGGTAAAGGTTTTATAACAACATCTCAACGACTAAGACATAGTAGACAACATACAGACTATAGACCATACAAATGTGAAATCTGCGACCGAGCTTTTCCACAAAATATAGAGTTACAAAAGCACATTTTAAGCAAACACTCATCACATCGGTATGAATGTGATACTTGTGGTAAAAGGTACAAACATAAGAACTCTTTGGCTATGCATATCCGCATACACACAAACTACAAACCATTTAAGTGTCCTAAGTGCCCAGAAGTGTTTACAGTGTTACCATCTTTAAAAAGTCATTTTTATACAAGACATATTAAAGAAAACAAATTTCATTGTGAGACATGTGGTAATGAATTCAAAACAGTTTCAGGCTTAAGAAGGCATAAATTGGCTAAAGCACACCAAAGAATGGAATATAAGTTAAAGATGGAGAAATAAATTAACTTTAAAATATCAAGTCATACTAAATTATTTTTCTAACGCACAGATAATTGACAAAAAAGTATTTTATGTAGGCAGCTAAGAACAGGAGCTTTGAATTCAAGAAAGCAAATGTTTCAACCAACCTTCAAAATCTGTTTTATATAGGTATCACCGAATTACACATTAGTTTCCAACTAATGACGATGTCTACAATAAAGTCGAAAATAAACACTTATTCTATTACTTGTAAGCAAATTACTGACTAACTCAGTGCTTTTGTTTTCGATTTGTATTTTATTTGTATTGCTTGAGTATTAACAAATATAAGTTCATTGAACACAAGTTAGTTTTTCGTCTAGATACTATGAACAAATAATTTTTGAATACAATATTCAAAAGTGCCCCATGCTATGGTACTGAATTATTTATTATTTTTTTAAGTTTATATCAAAATTTAGCAATATCGTCAACTACCATAGAGTGTTCTTCTATGGTTAACTTCATCTTGTCGCAGTGGCTAATATTACCGTGTTGTTTTTGACGTGATAACGTCTTTAAAATCGTTTTAGTCGGGTGACATGTTCAGAAACTTGTGTCACACCAAAACCTCACGAGCGCGATCGCAGGTATAACGAGAGAGAGACGGACCGATCTCCCGTCTCATCTCGAGCGCTGCCAGTCATTCCGTGAATGTATGAAGAAAAATGTATATCATAGTCGAATAAGTAAACTTGTCATTTTACACCCGAAATTTATCATCAAAAGTGTGAATAAAACGATAGATGTAATTTAAAATTTGAAAAAATTGTTATCTTCATTAATTCCTTACTTCCCAAAAACTTATATCACCAATAAGACGTTATTTATTTATATATATATTACCGAAGTTCGATGGTCTAGGAAGCAATAAACACACTTTTTTAGAAACCATTAAGTAAAAATTTGATAAGTATTGCGGAATTTATCAATTAAGTTTGTAAAAAATACTGATAAAGTGGCAGTAGCATTAAAACAGCATGACAACTCTAGGCAGCCATTTTGTGTAACAGTCCATTGTTTAGGTATATACGTATTTTCATAAAGGCCCATTTAGATGGAGAGAGTTTCTCGTTTGGAAGGTACGATTATTTCATATTTCTGTTACATTCACACCTCTCGCTCTTCCACTTTGGCGACAATTGCCTCGCAATGGAAAATTTATAGTAGGTATACTTACAGAATTTCAAAAGCAATAATCGTATTTCGAGGTTTTGTGCCAGTTGCTACCACGTGTTTTAATTATATCTGCTCTGCTAAGACAACAATTAATTAAACGTAAACGGAAAAAAAGATGGTGAAATATTATCAACCCCAGCTCCAATCACCATACATGATTTTTACTTTCTTTCTTTGTTGTAAATACTTACTTCTCATATTTTTTATTTTTGCACTCTTATCTCTGGGACCTAATACCGCAATTTTCTCGTAAATGCTTTAAGAGCTCCATTTCTCGCAACAAGGTTTTTATAATTTTCATTTTCCGTGTTCCACAAACACTCGTAAGTTGTATAAAGTTTAATGAACTTAATATTATCGGCAGCGCCAAATTTAAAGGATTTTTCACTGAACTCGAATGAAAAATCGATTTGTACGATACTCGTATGAATATAAAAAAATGTAGAGATTCTCGTAAGTAAGAATCTTACTAAAATTTTGATGTGTAAACAGACGCAGGAAATTATCGCCCAGCGGTAAATTACTGGCGAATCTCGTATGACATAATCGTAGGTGGTTGTGGCCGGTATGAAAACATTTTGATACGATAATGCTTTGGCGATTATTACTGGTGATAGTCGCGTACGATTTCTCGCATCAAATCGTGCGAGAAACTCGCCATCTAAATGGGCCTTAAGTATTTCGACTAAAGAAAATAATAATAATACTTTTGGTCGGAGTAGCCGTAGGCCACCGCTCTATTTAGGGTTTTGGAATATAATATATTGGGAATAATAAGGTCTAATCATAGACTGCTCGATTGCCCTAAAAAAATTCATAAGAGCTACTGTCAGCCGTCAAAATTGGCGCGATCGCAGACGCCTGACGCAGAGGCGAGCTGTCACGCGAGGCTATTGCCTATATTGCTCTTTAGATTTGGAATTTTGGAGGCATCGTTTCCTTTCGAAGTTCAAATTGCATCGAGCATCGACTAAAAACTAGGAACTTCAAACTTAAATAGTGAGAAAAGATTTGTGCTGTTTTTTTATATCATGTAAAATTTTAATATTAAATATAAGTGCAATGCTATCAAAGTATTCAATATACGGAGGAGGACGATGGCGGGAGATTGATATAGAAACTGGTCGCGTCGCAGGATGGGCAGGCTCCAACTTTGTTTATACAAAACGCGGCAACTTAGTAGTGCTTAAATCAAAATCTGTTTTAAGAGGATTGAAGGACCTTGCAAGTGGTCACATAAGCACGGTTAAAGATGGTTTTCACCTATCACAATTAATAAAGTAAGTTCTTTTATAGCCCTCGCATCTTAGTATACTTAGGACGCCAACGAAACAACGAATTATTTATTAATATTTATTATTATTACTTATTTGAGTCATATTTAATTGCGGTGGTTTATTTGTCTATCACCAATAGAATATTTGTTATTTTTTTCAGAAAGAAGAAACCTAAAAAGTCGCCAAAGCAAATTAAATGCAAATGTTACTATCAACATAAACATGAGTAAGTTGCTTATCTTTAATTTTAATCTGAAGTATTCCATTGTTAATTTGCATTTATACAACTGATATGATAATTAGTCAACTTATTTTGAATAACTTAATTCTAATGTATTTGGTGGGAAATGGAGGAAGGAGGTGCTTATCTAAGATGACATTTACTCTAAAACAATTATTAAAACTATTAACCTAATTTAAGTCCGATACTAATGCAATGTCTTAATACTGGCTTCATTTCTTTGAATACTGAGTTTCTTTTGACTGAAATGAATCTTTCCATTTGGAAAGAAGAAAACTCTGTATTAGAAAAAGAAAAAGTTCATTTCAGACTAGTGTTAGTAATAATTACATTAAACCCAATTCTTAGTCTGTTATTTTCGCTTACGTCTTTTGCTGCACCAGAAATTATGTTGTATTTTTTATTAATATCTTGCGATATTGAGGCATTGTCGTGGTAAAGCATGTTCAAGTTCAACATTATCCTTTTGAGAGTGGGTGTAATGCTATCTAGAGTGTCATTGTATAGAAGACAAGCTAAACCAACCAAAGTCAAGTGATTTCAACGCTTTAGGGGGTTTGTCGTTAAATCGAGGGATGTTACATGGAGTTACACTGCATTTAAATATATACATATAACATACTATTATTTAATTAATATAATTTAACATTGAATTTTGACTGTACCGAATACAAATTTAGTTGGTTCTCTCTCTATATATACTGTAAAGTATATAGTGGCACTATAATGTCAAGTTGGTATATGGATTGAAATGTTATAAGGTATGGATTAGAATTTTTAAAATACCTTTTTTTTTTAATATTTTCAGTGTCGCAGCTCCAAATGTCAAAATTCTACAAACAAATGTGTCTAATGCCTCTATTCAGTGCAACATAGTGCCTGTTGATAAAACACTGAATAATTTAAATATAAGAGAGTCTGTAGAAAAAGACGTAGAGAGCATTGAAAGTACTGTCTCAGATAACATTGCACGAGCAATAACAATATCAGAAAGTGATGTGGAGACATTCCGAAGCTACATTGTACATAGTACAAAAAATATATTTAATGTAGATCTCTTTATGTACGATGCCAACGATGATTATAAACGGAGTGTATTTTATAAAATTACACCAATTGTTAAAGTACAAAGGCATCCAATTATACAAAGTCTTGTCAGACAGAAGCAATTTAAAATCAAACTTAACTCTCCAGAAATGAGAAACAAAACACAAACGCTTTCAAAGAAAACTAATTATTGTGAGCCAAAAATTAAAATTATTAATCATGAGGATAACTCTGACAGTGAAATTACTAATGAAGGAGAAATAATAAAGCAGAAGACAGTTGACATTGTACAGAAGTTTGATAGTAATGTAAATAAAGATTTAATTGAAAATAAAGGAAAGAGGAAGGCCGTTGAAGTAATAAATCAACCAAAGAGTCAAGAGAAGAGATCAAGACTTAACAATAGCGATAGTTTGAAGGAGAACATTGACAATGTTCAGAGAGATAAGTTTGGAAATCCGATAAATAAAGTGTATCTAGTTAAAAAGTGGTCAGTTAAAAATAAGAGGTAATTATGTAACGTAAATTACTTGCATTACTTTATACCCTGATTTTGAATTCCGTAGAATTCTGATAGCATTTTTTGACATGTCAGAGATGGCAAACCTTTTTGGCTGGGCACATTTTTTAAATTTCAATTACAAGTGAAGATCTGAGTCTATACATACATTTTATTTGTTATTGAATGTATTAATTTAATTAAGTGCGGTGCTCCACATTAAAAGTGGTTTTACGGCGAGTGATAGTTACTTCCCTTTTAATCACAAACACAAAAAAACGCACAAGTAAAGATAACATTTTATTTTTTTAAAGGTT
Source organism: Pieris napi (assembly GCF_905475465.1). Taxonomy (NCBI): domain Eukaryota; kingdom Metazoa; phylum Arthropoda; class Insecta; order Lepidoptera; family Pieridae; genus Pieris; species Pieris napi. The sequence continues at coordinate 552,785 of NC_062251.1, read as the reverse complement.
TACTAAATTGGTAGCTAAAGAATAAAATAAAGTAAAGCTTATTCGATATATTGAAATATTTGTTATTTTTGTATTAGGTCACTTGAGTAAGTAAATATTTAGATTTACCTTTTTGTAGGTAAAACATGAAAAATACGTAGCATTATTTTTATTGCCCTCAAATGGGTCAAATTTGTCCATTTTATGGTGGAGAACTGTTTTAGTAACAAATAAGAGTCTTAAGAATATGAAATGTCAGAATTCTATGGAATAAAAATCAGAGTATAACTAATTTAACCTAACGGTAAAAACTATAAATAAATAATCAAACTTAAAATAACTTCATTCATATAGGTAACCAAATAAACTTATAGTACAGGATCCATCGCCCATTTTTGCACTTGATTACTATCAAGCTAATTTTCCGTGAGTAGCTTTATTTTGATGAGACGCCCAATAATTTCCTGTACGAAACTCTCGATTGTGGTAGCTAACAGAAGTAGCTAGGATAAAATATGTTGATTTGATGATTCTCAAATATTGATTACTAACTGAATTTTTTTTTGTTAAATCTCAAGACAATTATCTAAATTATTCGAAAAAATATTTGTCCTACAAAATCTATGGTTTGATCAAAGAGTCCCCTCTTTCCGACATGTATCGATAACGAGGTCATCATAAATGATTACTAACCAGCTGATTTTTTTTTATTTACTTAGTTAATATTTATGTAATTTAACAGACATATTGTCCTACAAATTGCGCGGTACGTTATCCCGGTCCTACGCTAAGAAATTGTTAATACCACAAGACCATTTTTCTCATTACTAACTGTAGGACAAAAATATCATATAATAGGTTAGTGTGTTCTCTGCTCAAATGAAACAACGTCCTACAAGAAAACAGGTATGTATCACTAGTCCGACAAGAATTGTAATTTTTTCGTTTTCCTATTTGTCAAATAACATACAGTGAAAAAATCTTTTAAAAAATTTAAATAACTTTATTTTTTAGTAATCTAGGTACTAAAATTTGTGTATTCATATATAAAGAAGTTAATCTTCATCAGATTCATTTGATAAATCTTCGCTACTAACATCGCACACACGATAGTTAGTATTAAATTGACAAATGTGGTATACTATTTTGGTATCAGCTTCTTCATGATAACAAGAGAAATTATAGTCAATGACTCTTTTTATTTTATTTTCACTAGATACCTCATAAGTGTAACATTGATCATAATTAAGTTTAATAGTCTTTCCTGTGATCAAAGTAATAAATTCGTCCCTTGTCCAATCTTCAATTAAAAATTTTACAAATTTTTCTTTAAAATTGTTGCTCCTCAATAATTTGCAGAAATCTGAAGGACGATTATTCTCTTTACGTATTACGTCATATTGTGTGTCATCTTCACCTCTCAGATTATGTTCAAAATCTTTAATACTGGGTTTTTGGTTTCATTGCTACCTCTGTTAGCTACCATAATTGAGAATTTTCGCATAGGAAATTGTTGGGCGACTCATCGAAACGAAGCTATTCACGAAGATTCAGCTTGATAGTAATTATTTTTACATCATGGATCTGTACTACTACTTTTGAGCGTAGGACCGGGATAACGTACCGCGCAATTTGTAGGACAATATGTCTGTTAAATTACATAAATATTAACTAAGTAAATAAAAAAAAATCAGCTGGTTAGTAATCATTTATGATGACCTCGTTATCGATACATGTCGGAAAGAGGGGACTCTTTGATCAAACCATAGATTTTGTAGGACAAATATTTTTTCGAATAATTTAGATAATTGTCTTGAGATTTAACAAAAAAAAATTCAGTTAGTAATCAATATTTGAGAATCATCAAATCAACATATTTTATCCTAGCTACTTCTGTTAGCTACCACAATCGAGAGTTTCGTACAGGACATTATTGGGCGTCTCATCAAAATAAAGCTACTCACGGAAAATTAGCTTGATAGTAATCAAGTGCAAAAATGGGCGATGGATCCTGTACTATTATGAACATCAATAGAAAATATATTAAATGGATTCTAAATTTACCAGTTCTCAAGTCAAGGGCGTAGAGCGGGCAAAAACTGGCAAGAAAGTTTCCACTCTTTTTAATCGCCAAGTTTTGAGTCATACAAATTGTTTGAGCAAATCTAATTTAAATAATCGTGAAATTTATAAAAAGTATTATTGATTGTTGTAAAAACTAACACAATTTCCATATAAGGGGTTTATCTTCTGGAGCCTGGTTGGTCGTACGCTTAGATTAGTCTTTTTCTAGTATTATACTGGTGAAATTGTTTAATTTTTTTTGTACAAACAACAAGCCTTCAAGAATATTTGTATTATTTTCAGAACTCGGCCCACAAATGAGTTCTCATTATTAGAAGATGAAGCAATCGTTGCTTGGATAGTTACAAATAAAAAAGGAAATTTAGTGAACGGTAATAGAATGTGGAAGGAGATGGAGCCCATACATTTAAAAGTTACCGGACATTGTGAGTATAATCTCTTCTTATACTCCTCCGAAACAGCTCGACCGATTCTTATGAAAATGTTTATGCATATTCAGTAAGTCTGAGAATCGGCTACTATCTATCTTTCAAATCTTTAAGTAATAAGGGGTTGGGGTTCACCCCAAATTATTATTATTATTTTTTTTTACAGCATACAAAAATACATACAACCCCACTACGGTCAACCCCTATTTTTTATTATATTTATAATTACTTTTATTGAACTAAGAATTGCAGTAAATTTGTTGGCCCCACTTGAAAACTAATGGTTTTTACACGCTTTATATTAGCTTCACTTGTATGTATGTATGTATGTAACCGACTCCTTCGGACTCGATTTTGACCCACTTTTAACGGACAGATTTTATTCAAATTTTGCGCACCTGTCAAAGATCGATGACAATGCAATAATCCGAAAAAAAAAAAACTAAAAAATCAATAATAGTTAAAAAAAACTAAAAAACACGCTTTTAAAGCACATAAAACTAAAAAATTTAAAATTATTCCTAATTTAGGCTGAAAATGGTAATGAACAAAAAATACTGGTATTATTGTGAAAAAGGGTGGGTTGCTCTATAGACAAAAAATATGGCACAGATTTTTTTAGTTTTTTTTAACTATTATTTATTAAATAAATGCTTTAATGGATTTAAATTTGATAACCTCGTATATCCAGAGAACCAAACATTACAGGAAAAGAAATGTTTTTTAAAATATTATTATATATGTTTTTGTCCATAGTTTTAGATACTAAAAAGGTCTTATTTATTAATAATATAAATAAGTCCTTACTTCATGATTATACCAGTTAAATTACATAAGATAAGAATAAAAAAAAGGGTGCGTGTACTTCTGTACGCGCGTAAGAAGTTATACTTCTTTTGCATTATTAAAAATAGTTTGGCTTTGTTCCACCTCCAGTTTTTGATGTTTCACAGCGATAAGATGACAACCCTTTTTTTGTATTCAATTTAGTGCACTTACACTGATTCATCAATTGTTTCTTGTCTCTTGTCCTTATATTTGCTAGATTAAATCAGAAAAATTGCATGTTTTGATTAAACAATGTGGTCATTTTTTTAATCAAAACATTACTCGATAATAATAATACATACGGATAGTTAACCTCTATTATTGAAGCACTTAGGAAGGTTGATGAGCACAGTTTTTTCACAAATATTAATTAGTATTGGTTTAAATATTCAATTTAAATCACTTCTCATTATAATTCAAAAAGCATTGCTAAATTTCTTTGAAAAAATAATTAAAACTCCTTTATTTGTTTAAAAGGTAAATGACAAATGTCATTATGGTCATTCAAAATTCTTGGCATAGCTGCTAACTTCACGCATATTCTATTTCTTTTTACTTGTAGATTGTCTTATTCCTATCTCGCTCGCGCACGCTATAATCACACTCCTAATTTTGTGTCACAGGTGCGCGCGCATTGTAAAATTTCACTCTCATACATTTTTCATAACGCGCCTAAAGAAGTATAACTTCAAAAATTAATGTTTTTTTGACATACGAGGTTATCATTCTACAGTGTCGATATATATATTTACTAGCGGACCCCACAGACATTGTCCTGCATAATATTCAAAGCGATTAGGATATTAAACAAAGTACGAAAGTACCGACTGCAAACCAACCAGGGCTCCAAAAAAACATTAAAATCGGTCCAGCTGTTTAATAGGAGTCCAGTGACATACACACGTACAGTAGAATTATATATGTAAGCTATCCTATCTTTTAAGTTAGATCAACTGTACACGGTGTGCAAATTTGATTGAAATCGGTTAAGTAGTTTAGGAGTCCATAGCGGACAAACAACGTAACGCGTAATTTATATATTAGTACTAGCAGACTCGGCCAAGCGTTGCTGTGGCTAAGGTTTTTGTTATATTACATAGAAGTAAACTATTCAAGGGAAACTGTAGGAGACCTTATGTGAAACGATGGTACTTTTAACACAGCGCCATCTGTTAGAATTGTATCAAATAATAAACAAATATTTTGCAATAAAATAATATTGCGACTATAATTTGAGATTTAAACTACCCTATCTTTTAAGTTGGATCAAACTACACACGGTGTGCAAATTTGATTGATATCGGTTCGGTAGTTTTGCATTGAGGACAAACATTGTGACACGAGATTTATATATATTAAGATATATTGGGTTAACCTTAGTATAATTTCAGATCGTTCTTGGCATTCCCTTCGCAACCGATACCTGCGACATCTCCTCCCAGCTCTCGGTAGTCTCAGCTTGACTCCTTCACAGATCACTGATCTCCGGGCAGCGGCTGCTACTGGTAAGTGTAACCCAATTCCCATCACTGGGACATTTAGACATATTCTTTTTAACTGACCTTAAAAATACAAATCTAATAGTGAAAGAATTTTTGAAATCGGATAATTTGAAACATTATAAAGATACAGTGTAATCTCTATGTAACGTCATTCGGTATAACGATAAACTCTCTATTAGAGCAAGATCCCAGGGCCGCCAGACATCACGTATTTTCTGACGGATGAAATGTGGACGATTGGGTAGTGTAAGTATGTACTATGATCGTATGCCTACCTGCTAGCTTGGTCAAACGGCCAATTTCCAGGTATCAGGTAATCAAGGTACACAAAAACATTACTTACTTCACGTAAATTCTCATGGCTGATTTTTATATATGTTTTCGAGTGTATAGTTAAAAATAAATTGTCAATACTCCCAGACACTTTCCGTCGGCCATATTGCTTAACAGACGCTTTAAGGGTCTCAAAATAATTAGTCAACTTCACGTAAATTCTGACGCTCCATTTTTATATATGTTCATCCGACAACTATTTTAAAAGCTTTGACAAGAAGACAGACCGATCCAAGGGGCCAATCATCCCCTAAACTAAATTTTAATATCTCTATGAGTGAGAGAGCATTATCTACGCGCATGAGACTGAGTGAGACCGACTGCGCTGTTAAAGCCATGAAAATTACTTGAACAGATATTTTATAATTTTTAGAACTTTTGTTGACCAGTAAATTGTAGCAACAAAAATAAGAAAAAAATTGACACATAATAAATAATACTAAAGTTAGCCGACATTTTTTTTTTTCAATTTATTAATTAGAACTAAAAAATATTTTTTAAAAATACCACTTATATTTAAATAGCAGCAATTTTTTAAATTAATTATTTATTGGAAATTTGGAAACAAAGTGGAAAAATATTAATTCTTCAATATTTCTTAACAGTGGCTTTTAATCTTCATTATCATCATCATCAAATATCAATCTTGAAATTGAATATCTAAATCGTGATCGTCATCATCAGCATTATCCTTATTTTCTTCCTCTGTAAAAAACAAGTTAAACAATGAAGGTCTGAAAAAACTAAAAAGATACAAATAATATGAGAAACGAAAATAATTTACCTGATTGTTCTTCCAGCGACTCACTGACAAAACCCGGTAATTGATCTCCATCGAACCAATGAAAATCATATTTACCATCTTGTAGTGTCCAGCCATTGTTTTCGGGGTTGAAAATATTTATTATCTTCATACTTGCATTGTTCCAAAGCTAGCCCGTCGAAACTGTTGCCAAAGCTCACTTTTACAAGGTGGTAAGTTACAGGCATCGAAGTTTCTTAAATTCTTTCGATTGAATTCTTCATTTATATCAGATATCATGTATGTAAATGATAAACAACTGTAGTCTGGCAGCATCTACATCAATTATTCCAGGAAAATTGTAAACATCACAGATAAATTTTTGTATTATGTTGAATACACGTTCTTCTTCATCTACATCACCAACAAAATCCAACGTACCAAAACGGTGAAATGCTTTGTTGGTACTCTTCATTTTTCTTCAAAATATTAAACGGCTTTTGCTTGCCCTTTTTGAATAATAATAATTTTTCAAGTAATTTTCATGGTTTTAACAGCGCAGTCGGTCTCACTCAGTCTCATGCGCGTAGATAATGCTCTCTCACTCATAGAGATATTAAAATTTAGTTTAGGGGATGATTGGCCCCTTGGATCGGTCTGTCTTCTTGTCAAAGCTTTTAAAATAGTTGTCGGATGAACATATATAAAAATGGAGCGTCAGAATTTACGTGAAGTTGACTAATTATTTTGAGACCCTTAAAGCGTCTGTTAAGCAATATGGCCGACGGAAAGTGTCTGGGAGTATTGACAATTTATTTTTAACTATACACTCGAAAACATATATAAAAATCAGCCATGAGAATTTACGTGAAGTAAGTAATGTTTTTGTGTACCTTAATTACCTGATACCTGGAAATTGGCCGTTTGACCAAGCTAGCAGGTAGGCATACGATCATAGTACATACTTACACTACCCAATCGTCCACATTTCATCCGTCAGAAAATACGTGATGTCTGGCGGCCCTGGGATCTTGGACCATATAACGTAAACGTCAGGGACATTTCGTCATAGTCGTAGAATAGTGACGGATCTGACAATTAGTAAACTTTACAGGGCAAGTAATATAATCATGTTAGTTTTTGTCATAACTAATTTAATTCACATTCTGTTATTATGAAAATTGGCATACAAGCGAACAAAAGTGTTTGTTTTGAAACAAATTAAAAATAATAACATTAATTTACACAGTTTTCTAGAAAAATCACATGCTTTGATCAAATCCGTCACTTTACCGACTGATTAATTTGAAATTTAAAACACGTGGATTTTTTAAATGTAGCCGTAATATTTAGTCAATGTAGTATCCAAATATGGAAGCGTTCTAGTATTACGTAACGAATTTTGGGAGGGGGGGGGTTCCTTTTGTAAAACGTTACGATGCGGGGCGGAGATTGAATTACGCGTTATTGTTAATATTATTTTCGACTTACACCACATAATAGTAACTAAAGAGTCACTGTCACGAAACGTTTTACTAGACTTGGGTACAGTGCTGTACTTGGGTACTGAAAAACGTTACGGCGAGTTCATGGAGGGGGGGGGGGGGGGGAGGGGGTGTCAATAATCTCCAAAAATTGCATTACGCAATACTTGAACGCTCCCTATGATAAAAAGTGCATTTTTGATTGTTCTACGATCATGACGATTTGTTTGGTTTAACGCAAAACCTGTACATCAATTCACACTTTATAACGCACAATCACTCTCTATTACGAAGAAATATTTTCATAATTAGACAACATACTTAACTGTAATTGTTTTTGTAATCAGCTTACAAAACTAACTTATTGTGGTTCCGAAATTTGTAAGAAAGAAACCTGAGATCATAAACAGCCTTCTCGCCTTTGTTATTGTTAATTGCATTAACACGTGTCCCATTATTATTAGATAACATTGCCTGTAGAAAATTTTGGTCTCAGTTACTAAACGCACCATCATCAGCTATCTATCTTTATATATATAATTCTTCTGTGAGTGTGTATGTCACTGAACTTCTCTCAAACGACTGGACCGATTTTGATGAAATTTTTTGTGTGTGTTCAAGGGGATCTGGGAATGGTTTAGATTCACAAATCAGCCCGCCAGATGGCGCTGCAGTTGGTACTTTCATACTTTGCTTTACTAATCGCTTGAAATATCATGCAGGACAACGTCTGTCGGGTCCACTAGTATATATATAAATTGTTGTAATTGGTTAAATTTGGTGTTTTTTCTTTTCCCTCCCTATAAAGTAAACTCTCTATAACGAAGAGAAATGTTCCGTCCCTTGAAATTCGTTTTAAAGAGTTTACACTGCTCATACAAAACAAATGTTTCCCCTTTATAATATTAGTATAGATATATATCGAATTATAATTTCAGGCGAACTGAAAGCCATCAAAATGAACAAGAATAACTCGATATACAGAACTGAGCCTGTTCGCAGTGCTTGGAGTGCACGGCCACAGAAGTTGCAACATTCTGATGGTGAGTTATTTCTATTTTGTTTTTGAAGTTATACTTCTTTAGGCGCGTTATGAAAAATTGATGAGAGTGAAATTTTACGATGCGCGCGCACCGTTACAGAATGAAGTTGCCCACGGAAGATGCTACGGCGTTGGACATAATTTAAAAACGACATTCGAATAATAATAGAATTTATGTTACACTTAATGTAAGAGAATAATAATAAATATTTATTTATTTAATTTTTCAAATGTAAACTGAACTTTATTGACTATAATAACTCCTTTTTCCAGTCTTTGATTATTTAATTGTAATTAATTATTTGCTTGCAATCAAAAACTATTTTTAATAATGCCAAAGAAATATAACTTCTTACGCGTGTAAATAAGTACACGCACCCTATTTTTTTTTGAAATAATCTACCCTAAAACTATAACTAAGTGTTAAGGGGAAGGGGCTGTGTTTTTTGTGTACTAACATATATATAAAATTCTCGTGTCTCGTTTACTTAAGCTCCTAAATGGCTCGACCGAATTTGATCAGAATTTACTTAACAGCTATGTCTACAGTATATGTTACAAGCTATCTTTTCTAAAATATATGACAATTTTGGTAAACATAAAAAAATACGAGAAAAATTACTAAAAAACAGCAAATAACAAGGCTTTCTTTAAAATTGATTAGCCCACTACTAATTAAAATTATATCCAAGAAAAAAGGATTATTTTAATAACAATTGTAATGTCGATAACAATATTCTGCGTCCGTAATCATATGTTTTTGTTCCAGACGAACTCTGTACACCTTCTCGAAATTTACGTTCAAATGTAGTATCACCGCCAAGAAGCAAATTGCCAACATATTCAGAAATAACACGAAGATTTGCTGAAAAACATCGATCGACACCTAATTCTGAAGAGGATGTCACAAATAAAGCACCACCAAAAGGCAATAAGACTAACAAAGAGAGTGAGAAGGTGACAAATCAGTCAAACAAACAACCAAGAGTTAGTCTGAAAATCATCAGAGTTGACACAAACTCTGATGAGGAAGGTTCGCTTAGAGTAGTGAACATTGATGAAAAACAATACAAAAAGACAGAAGAAAAATTAGTTAGCAAATCACGTGAAAAATCTTCAAGATATGTCAGTAGAAGAGAAGAGAGCCGTGGCGTGGAAAAGAACCGTAAAGATCGCAAGGGAAATGAAACTGATACAGATGATGAAAATGATTTGGAAAATGCCGATAGATCTGATTTAATTAATAAACATAGGAAGCGCACTAATAAAGATAATTCCGAGTCAGAAGAAAGAAATGAAAAGCAAGGCCGCAATGAGACGCGTCAAGAAAACAGATTTTCAAGGAGACTTCGCCATGAGAGATCTGGTGTAGAAGATACACTTGGACAAAACAGAAGTAAAGTGGAATCAGATACAGAACAAAAAAATCCCAAAACGCGTGAAAATAGAGCTTCAAGAAGACGTAAAAGCCCGGAGAGATCAATTACTGAAAGAAGCATAGGGCGACGCAAAAATGAAGACTCAGATACGGAACCAGAAAACAAAAAGAAGGTTGACAATAGTCGATCTTCCACAAGAAATCGGGAAGCGGAAATGTCCGGTGTGGAAAAGAAGAATCTTAGACAACGCAGAAATAAAAGTGATTCAGACTCAGAACCAGAAAAGAAAAAGAAAGATGACAATAGTCGATCTTCTACAAGAAATCGGGAAGCGGAAATGTCCGGTGTGGAAAAGAAGAATCTTAGACAACGCAGAAATAAAAGTGATTCAGACTCAGAACCAGATATGAAAAAGAAAGATGACAATAGTCGATCTTCTACAAGAAATCGGGAAGCGGAAATGTCTGGTGTGGATAAGAAGAGTCTTAGACAACGCAGAAACGAAAATGATTCAGACTCAGAACCAGAAAAGAAAAAGAAAGATGACAATAGTCGATCTTCTACAAGAAATCGGGAAGGGGAAATGTCTGGTGTGGATAAGAAGAGTCTTAGACAACGCAGAAACGAAAATGACTCAGACTCAGAACCAGAAAAGAAAAAGAAAGATGACAATGGTCGATCTTCTACAAGAAATCGGGATGAGGAAATGTCCGGTGTGGAAAAGAGGAATCTTAGATACAGGAAAAATAAAAGTGATTCAGAACCAGATATGAAAAAGAAAGATGACAATAGTCGATCTTCTACAAGAAATCGGGAAGCGGAAATGTCCGGTGTGGAAAAGAAGAATCTTAGACAACGCAGAAATAAAAGTGATTCAGACTCAGAACCAGAAAAGAAAAAGAAAGATGACAATAGTCGATCTTCTACAAGAAATCGGGAAGCGGAAATGTCCGGTGTGGAAAAGAAGAATCTTAGACAACGCAGAAATAAAAGTGATTCAGACTCAGAACCAGATATGAAAAAGAAAGATGACAATAGTCGATCTTCTACAAGAAATCGGGAAGCGGAAATGTCTGGTGTGGATAAGAAGAGTCTTAGACAACGCAGAAACGAAAATGATTCAGACTCAGAACCAGAAAAGAAAAAGAAAGATGACAATAGTCGATCTTCTACAAGAAATCGGGAAGGGGAAATGTCTGGTGTGGATAAGAAGAGTCTTAGACAACGCAGAAACGAAAATGACTCAGACTCAGAACCAGAAAAGAAAAAGAAAGATGACAATGGTCGATCTTCTACAAGAAATCGGGATGAGGAAATGTCCGGTGTGGAAAAGAGGAATCTTAGATACAGGAAAAATAAAAGTGATTCAGAACCAGAAAAGAAAAAGAAAGATGACAATGGTCAATCTTCTACAAGAAATAGGGAAGAGGAAATGTCGGGTGTGGATAAGAAGAGTCTTAGACAGCGCAGAAACAAAAATGATTCAGACTCAGAACCAGAAAATAAAAAGGATTCAAGGCGATCCTCTAGAAGACTTGAAGAGGAAAGATCTAGTATAAATAAGAAGTTTAGACAGAGCATAAATAAAAAGGAATCAAACACAGAAAATAAATCAAAGAATCATCAAAGTCCAAGTTCTGTCACAGAACAGAAGCATCTTAAACAGATCAGAAATAAACATGAATTAGACAGAGAAGAAACGAAAAAGCAAGATAAGGAACGGGAAAATAGATCTTCGAGAAGACTTCGAAGTCTAGAAAGATCTCTAACAGAAAAGAACAATCTTAGATCACTTGGAAATTTAGAAGAAAATGAAAAATTTTCTAGAAGCAAGAAGACAGACAAATCTGACACTGATGATAAAGAAAACGGCGCCGATAATAAGATGTATCTGAGACAGTACAGATATAAATCTGGTGCCGAATTGGAAAATGCTAAAACCACAAAGAATAGAGAAAATGGAAATGTTAGTAAAAATGAGAAAAATATTCATAGCAAACCTGTCAAAGTTGATAGATCTAAACGAAAGTATATAGAAATCTCAGATTCGAAGTCTGAAAATGAACGGGAAAAGAAAAATAAAAGAGTCAAAAGATCGTCAGGCTCTGATAGTGATTTCGTCAGAACTTCAAAAAAAGAGACAAATAGAAGTCGTAGTAGGGTCGGCAAACAAAGCGACGACAGCGATTTCAGCGTTAACTCCTCTCAAACGTCAATAACGTCAAAGAGTGACTTTGACAGCTCCAATGATAATGTCAAGAAACGGTTGACAAGACAAAGCCACAAAGTCGAATCGGGCAGCAGAGATAATATCATTTTTGAAATTAGTGATAACGACGAAGCATATGCCAGTAGATCTGACACAGAGGTCAAAAATACTGGAAAAAGAAATTTAAGAAAACTTTTCAACCACAGAGCACATTAATAAATTAAGAACGTCCGCCATCTTGAATGTTGACTCTGTGACTTGTAAGCGGAAATGCATCTTAAATGAGGATATTATTTTTTTAAATAAAGCTATATTTGTGTTTTTTTTTTTTTCAATAAAGCCTTTATAAATTTGACGATCGTTTAAATGATTGATTTCCTCCAGTTCAACAATTTGTATGACTCAAAACTTGGCGATTAAAGAGTGGAGTTTCTTGTCAGTTCTTCTTGCCCGCTCTACGCCCTTGACTTGCGAACTGGTAGTAAATGTAAATTTAGAATCAATTTCTTTTCTGTTGACGTTCATAAGTGTACTTGTTTACCTATATTAATAAAGTTTGAGTTACTGAAACAAGTAGAAGTCAGAACGAAGAATAATTGCTATTTACGTCCACAAAACAGTTCAAGACTGAAGTTGGAGCGCCGATGACTTACTCAATGAGAAATTCTCATTCAAGGATAATGTAGCATTTTAATGGTCAAAGAATTTTGAAAATCAGTCGAAATTCTGAGTTATTTCTCAAGGGCCTGATCGACGGACGAGTAAGACCGTGGTTTTAAATACCGACGAACTTGGCTCGCGGCTTGTTGGTGCTGATCGATTAGCAAGCAAAACAGTCGCAAACATGTCTTGTTCCGAGTCTGAAGCCTTGTGTTATATCGCCATGGGATAAATAAACTTTATGTTTTTTTTTTTTTTATTGATTTTTTTCTTAATATCGGTTTCACAGTTTAGTAATATAAATAAAATTGTCCTAAATTTAATATGACAAATGTTAGTTTCTTTATAGCAATAATAACACAATATTTTTTTAGTCTTTATTAAAATATATCTACAACTGTAATCTCTTAAACTAAGATGAAACTATGTATGACATTGAAAGTGACGTCCTTATGTTTTTGACATTGACGTATTTGACGAAAGTGAAATTTAGCACAATCATAATATACATGTGTCCTCTAGAACTTTGTGACTATATTTTATTTGAAGTCTGTTACGAATATTACAGCGCCCAATAATTTTTTTGCCCGGTGAGAGCAAGAGCGTCGCTTTTTTTCTGTCAGATTAATATTGCCAGTAAATAAAAAAGTGTTTTTATTTATTTATACAAATCTTAAAATTTAGATTTCGGAGACTTAGAGGAAGGGAAAAGGACGATATTATGTTAAGAATTGAATCAATTTAATTTATTTCTTCGATAATAAAAACACAAGGCATTTTAATTTACAATTCGTCATTAGAGATTGCATAAAATATAAAATACATACTAATATTTCATAAATTCTCTTTACGAAATTTTAATTATAAAAGTATAATTTTTATAAGTTAATTCACCCTTCTCACTCGCTCTCAATCGGTCTCAATCGCTGTCTCCCTTTTCTTCGATAAAAACGCTGCACATCTTCGTGACGTTTTTTTTTAATTTTACCCTCATGTGCATGAGGGAAAGCTAAAGAAGTTTCACTTCAATAACCATTAAAAGGGGAATAATTGGACATCATGCAGGCTAACTTAATAATTTATTGAAATGTAAATAAAAAATAAAACAATGAATACTAGCAAATACAGTTCTAGGCTTAAATAAATGCGGCAATCTTAGGAGAAACTGATATGATAGGTTTTGTTACCTGTACTATTAATATAATATCTTTTAAGATATCTAGCAATCAGAACCGTTCGATAATTATAACTTTGCCATTGTAATTAATAATGCAAGGAATAAAAATCACATCTAATGATAAACATCTAATGATGTTGGTAGATAGTTGTATGTGGCACTGTAAAAAAGGGTATTGACAGTATGAAAAGTAAAGTTAAAGTGTTTGGGTAAAAAAAGTTACAGAAATAAAGATTCTGTTTAGAGTGAAAAAAAAAATGTAAAGTATTTGAATTGGTTTTTGATTTGATGGTGAAATCGTGTCAAACAGCCTATTCAATGAGACATCAACCATCAAAGACATCATATTGTCAAAGTCATATTGACGTAACGTCATTACTAAGACCGAGATCTGTCACGTCGAGTGTCAGAAACGCCATTTATTATATCCATTAGTTCGTTGATGTCACCCAATATTGGTTCCCGTCGACCGTTGGTGTAAAGTTCGTATCTCGGCGGTGTTTCGATTGAATTTCGTCCACACACTATTATATGAGGGTAGCCTATTCTATGGAAGAAATATTTTCACAAATTAGTTTTTTGTTAATATAGCAACAATATATATATATATATACTAGCAGACCGGCCAAGCGTTGCTGTGGCTAAGGTTTTTCTTATATTACATGGTAGCAAACTATTCAAGGGAAACAGTAGGAGAACACCAGTCATGGGGACCACCATGCTTTTTTGGTGGTTATGCCATTAAATTGTAGCTTATGTGAAACTTTGGTACTTTCAACACAGCGCCATCTGTTAGAAGTGTGACTATCAAATAATAAACAAATATTTTGCAATAAAATAATATTGCGGGTATAAATTGAGATAAGCTATGCGATCTTTTAAGTTAGATCAAACTGCATACCGTGTGCAAATTTGATTGAAATTGGTTTAGTAGTTTAGGAGTCCATAGCGGACAAACAACGTGACGCGTAAATTATATATATTAAGATTTTTATTTGGAGGCAAATGGGCAGGTATCTCACCTGATGTTAACGTTACGCTTTTTGAAGCACCCAAGTCGATTTTTTTTTTGGAGCCTTAGAATTGGAGCCTCGGTGAGGTGATAAGGATGGATTCCACCCCCCCTTTTTTAATTTGAGCCACATCATGGCATCAGAAAGTTAATGTATTGTATATCCAGCCCCGATCCGGGATTTGAACCTGACCTTGGAAGCTGCACGGCATCACTTAACATCAGATGAGCCTCCTGCCTATTTGCCTCCTGTTACATAAGTACCAATTCTTAAAAGGCAGGTAACGCACTCGCGAGCCCTCTAGCATAGAGTGTCCATGGACGGCATCAGGTGCCATCAGATAATCCTCATGCCTATTTGCCTCCTGTTACATGAGTACCAATTCTCAAAAGGCAGGTTACGCACTCGAGAGCCCTCAATCATAAAGTGTCCATGGACGGCATTACTTAACATCAGATGAGCCTTGGAAATAATATTGATCATAGGTAATATATACCTGTCCGCCATTAAGAGCCGTTTTCCAATGGTCAATGTATGTCTATCATCCAAAAGCACGTCACCTCCTAAAATTCCGTCCAATTTTCTTGCTACACCCTCTATATGATTTAAGCCGTGCTTTGACCACTCTTTTGAACCCTCCTGTATAAATTAAATCAAATTTGGCAATATTTATTTAAAATAAATTAGTGGCAATACAACCTTTTTAGGTCTGGGCCTCAGATTTCTGTTTCATGCTTCGTCAATCGAATAGGCAAGTAGGTGATCAGCCTCCTGTGCCTGACACGTGTCGACTGTTGGGTCTACGACAAGTTTTCCTCACGATGTTTTCCTTCGCCGTTAATTAAATTGTCACCTAGAAATTCCATTAGTGCACAGTCGGGGATCGAACCTACGAACTCGAAAACGTCGCACTAGCCCGACAGCAGTGGAATTAAATTTTGATCAGTTTAAAAAAATCGACAACACGTATATTTCACCTTTATAAAAATAAAAATATCATCATAATAAACTTTTAATTTGAAAAATAACTTTAACGTCGAAAATATCTGTGGTTGGTTTGTAAAAAAAAATTAAAGTATAATGGCGGCCATTTTAAGTTCTAAATAATAAACTCACCTTAGGCCCAATAACAATCGCGGCGAAGGGCGCTATACTCTTTGGCCATCTTATCTGACTCTCGGTCGACAATGCTTCTAAACTAGCAGCTAGTAATCTGTCAAGGAAAATGGCAACACTTTCCATTAAACGCCGAATATTACATGTTTATTACATTTATTTAATTCAGTGTTTGACTATTCTGTGGTCATATGCACAGAACATTAAACACAAACATTACGTCAGGGAAAATATCTAAAGTGCCACATAGTTTTCTTGGCCGGCTGCCAAAATTGGTACTACATACTGTCGGCATTTTGTTGCGTAAAATAAATAATTTTACCATATCTAACCGACATCTAATTAAAATCCTACCAAAATGTATTTATTTGTATTCCTTGCAATATTAATATAAGGTAATAAGGTAAAAAAATCAGTTATCATATTAGTTGTTGCTGAAAGTGTCACATTTATTTAAGCCTAGAACTGTATTTTCTAGTATACATTGTTTTATTAAGACATTTCAATTAATTATTAATTTAGCCTGCATGACTTCCTATTATTTCCCATATAATGGTTAATTTTTATTTACTGGCAATACTAATCCATGACAGCGATGCACTTACCGGCCAAGAAAAGTATGTGGCACTTTAGTTAGGCTAAACGAAGAAACCATTCTCAATTATTTATTAGTAACTTTAGATTTTTATTTTTAATTGTTAATAAAAAAACAATTAACTATCATAATTGCAACAACCCGCCAAAACGCTTTTAGACAAGATGGCGTCGCATCTTATAGACGTACTGTGGTAATTTTTATTTACACAAATATTGAAATTTGACTTATAAAACATAGTTTTTTTTGATAAATTAATGATTATTTACAAGTCTAAGCTATATATATATATATAACTTTAAAATTAAATAATATCCAACTTTTATAGGAGTTACTCATAGTAACACTAGTTTTTATAGTGATTTATTTGTTTTTTATAAAAGCTTGCCAACGCTAAAAAATACTAAGATTACTGATATTTTTGTAGCAGTTTCAAGGTGGAAGAGCAGACTTTAGATAGACCTGGAGGATTTTTTTCCAGCATACAAAACAGCTAGACCTTATTATATATAAATTAATATTAAAGTTAGGTATTAATTTATTATTACCTTGTTATACCAATTCCATAGCAGGACATAATCAAAGGTGAAGAGTTCGAGTCCGGGTGAATACATTTAGCTTGCAAGGGTTGACTGTATTTTGTACCGAGAATGAATGTGTGACCGACCTGTGAATGTTAATTCTAACTGTCAAAACATAACATTTGAGTTAGTCTACTATTTTCGAGTGTTTAGTGCCAAAAGGGTGTAAAGGGTGTAAAGGGTTACAGCCAACTAGCTTAATTAACAGCCTAGCCTTTTAACTAAACGGCGCTGTTTAGTTAAAAGGTTAGGCTGTTAATTGAACGTCTAATTAATTTAGTTAGCGACATAATTACTAAGAAACTAACCTCAACTGTCTGAACTACATTCGTCTCGCTCTCACACTTCTCGCACTCTCCGTTCCGCTGTACGTGCGAGCAGGACGGGCATATGTGTATCGAGTCCTCACCCGCGAGTGCTGGGAGTTGCCATTCGTGGGATAACGATCCCCCCATTTCACCGGTCGGTGCTACCACTGAAAAAAAATTATCTATCTATTATTTCTTTACATAGACAATATTGTGAAAATTGATTTTTATCAAATCGTCGTCGTCGACATTCAAAATCATTTATTCATTTAAGTGACACAATGTACACTTATGAACGTCAATAAAGAAATACATATTTCATTAAATGCGATTAAAAGAGTTCCGGACAGTTTATTGCCAGTTCTTCTCTTCCATTATACGCCCTTGATTTGAGAACTGGCAGTAAAATTAGAAGCATTTCGCATTTAATATATTTTTTATTGACGTTCATAAGTGTCAATATGTTACCTAAATGAATAAATGATTTTGAGCTTGCATTACATACATACATACTCGTAAGTAATTTTTTATCATATTTTATCTATGCAAGGCAACACAATGGTGTTGTACAAGGTCATATACTTGTACCACTAACTTAACTAAAACAATAAAACTTACATCTATGAACGGGTAGACCCAATATATCAAACAGCCGTCTGTATACCTCAGTAACTTGACTATATGTGTTATGTGCACATTGTATATTACTATGAAATCCATACAAATCCATCATACTAAACTCTCTTGCTCTGAGTAAACCATGCTTTGGTCGTAGCTCATCCCTATATTTGTTTGTTATCTGAAAATATATGTTTATAAAAGTTACCTTAAGACATTTACTTTTTATGTTTTCTAGACATACAATTTTGTTGGTAATAATAATCACATTTTAACAGTTAAGAAGGTATTGGGAGAAACTGAACAAAAAAAAATGATAAGAGTACATGGATATCAAAAGCAGGTAAGGGTATGTTCAAGTATTATGTAAGCCGATTTACTGCCTTTCCTCTTGTCAGGAAAAGTAAGCAAATCTCTCAACAATAATAGTACATAAACATATTAATTTTTTGTAGGAATCCCCGTAAAAGCATTTCTTTTTCAAGCATAGTCAATGTGTGGATAATATGTGTAAAAAAGTTAATAATTACTGTTGACATAATCACCAAATAAGAAAATCAAAGATCGATAAAAAATTCTTTGGCTTTATAACATTTAAATACGTTATTATTATCTGTAGTTTGTTTTCTATATTCGAAAATCAGGTGCCTTATAAATGACTTCTTCATACATTAATTTTTAAATGTATAAATTATTATATTATATTTCCAATACCTGATACAAAAGAAGCGGTAACTGTTTATGTGAGAGAGGCCCAACATCTGACATAAGATCTGCAATAGCTTCTTCATGAGTCTGAAAAGTTTCAAGACAGGGTTATGAAAAAATTCAAATAATTGTCCTTCTTCTTTAGGTTGGAATTATGTTGATTGTTTAGAGGAGGCCTTTGTCGAAAGACAAGTTGTAACCAAACTACCGTTTGCCGATAATCAATAGATATTAAAATTGTTAGTATATTAGTTAAACTCTAGTTAATAGTCAAAATGTGTTCATAAGTAAATTAATTTTAGGCACATGAAACTACTCTGTGTAAAACTTGTTAATAACAATAAAGGCTTTTTATTTATTTATTTTATTTTATATCCATATCATATAGGTTTAAATAATAAAAATGTATTCCAGCAAAAATAATCACTTAAAAAGTACTTACAGGTGCCAACAAATACTTTTTATCATGCCTATCTTTGATTGCAAAGAGTTCTGATCCAACACTGTCTAGTCTTCCTGTTTTCTCCCACAGATTTGCAGAGGTTAGGCATGGTAATGATATTCTTTGTGCCTGCACTCTTTCTAGGCAGGAATTTACTAATAGTTCAAGCTTATCTAGGGCTCGTCTGGCTAGTGGCAAAATTGTGAAGAAGCCAGAGGTAGTTGGACGGATAAGACCACATTCTAGAAGAAGCTGAAATTGATATTACTTTTTAATTTCAATCCTTTCTCAGTTGTCTTTTACTGCTTAGTTACATAGTATTGTGTTTAACTTTTGATGAATTAAAAAAAACGATTTTTAATATATATACTTCAGATTTTTATTAATTTAGAAATTAACTGTGATGTTTAGGGGACTAATATAATTTCAGTTTGCAGCCTATGAAACTAAGAAAAGTCCTTAACAAAACTGTATGTCTTCTTTCCAATAAATATTTTAATTAGAATTTTTTTAATTGAAATATTTATTTAAAATCCCGCCATGCTTGATTCATGAAAGGTGCATTTTAATGTAAAATAGATAAACAAATTACTTTTTGGCTTTTACAAGTGATTTCTGTATTTTTTATTTTTGCACCCTTTGGTATAGTAATCACTGGTTGAAATATTTGTGATAGATATCTCATGTTTTTATTATTATTTAGTACTATGCTCTATTAAGTCTTACTTAATTGTATACATAAATAAACATTAAACATTTTATTTCGCCCGGCTGTTTACACATAGGTTATGTCTAGTCAACAGCACAGTTGAAGTTGTCATTTGTCATTTGTGACTTCACAATTCACATATTTGAAACTGACATGACACAAGAAAAATGATAAAGTTCAAATTAATAACTGGCATAAAGTTGAAGCTGTTGCCATAATATTAAAAAAAAAAAAAAAAAAAGTTCAAATTAATATTTAAATTCAATGAAAACGTACTGATTTTTTAAATATTTCTCTATGAGCTATTCTAGTATATTATACAGTTTAAGTTTTGGTAAAAATATTTTTAGTACAAGATGGCGCTAAATCAAAAACCGATGAGTAGAATGTACAAAAAGATGGCATTAGTGATCAAATCTCTTCTCTCACTTTTAAAAATTTGTTCCAATTTTACTGATGAAATATTAATGGTTTCTAAAATGTATTTTGTAATATGTAAGCTTAGTGGCTACAGGGTGTGATTCTCATCCCTTCGGATTTTCTATGTGCCCATTTAACTGGCTCGACTCTGAAGGAAAACATGGTGAGGAAACCGACATACTTTAGAGTTTTAAACCCAAATAGTAAGCAGCGTGTGTGGCGTGGCAGGCACAGAAGGTTGATCACCTACTTGCCTGTTAGAAAAAGTTTTAGATTTGTATAAATAGACAAGACTTAAAAATTAGTTTGACAAAGAAGTTTCACTTCTGACATGTGTACTTTGTACGCACGCACTTTTTTATAATCTCTTCAACATATTTGTTTTTGAGTTGAAAGTAAACGAATTTTTAATTAAATTAGCAATAATACCATAGTCCAATCTTTTAAAAGATTGAATCGATTGACAGAGTTGCCATTAAACTCAGATAACCCATTTAAAAAGCTATTAATTAGCACATTAACTGGCAACAACGCCAACATCCATTCAGAATAATGACGCGGCGAAACAAATCATTTAACCCGAGATAAGCGGAATAGAAAACCAGTGACTCGCGACACGTTCATCGCTTGAATTATAAGGGTTATATGACGTTCTTAAGTGAGGCGATTTAATAGCTTAAAATGAATATTATGAATATCCATATATCCATAGAGCTAAATAACCTGCATCATGAGCACACACCACAGACCCTTACATACATACCCTCACTTTTACTCCATCACACAGCATAGCCGAATTAAGTAATACGTATTTAATAATTCTATTCTTTTTTTGTATATATATTCCAACTTTTGCTATATCTTTGGTTATACACAATTTATATAACGATTGACTGCAATTTCCCCCCCCCCCCTTCTTGTCAACAAAAGTAAGCAAAGCTCTCAAAAATAATTACATACATTCTCGTATTAATTTTTTGTAGGAATCCTCGATAATGCGTTTTGTTTTCAAGAATATACAATGTGTGGGTAATGTGTAAAAAAGTCAATAATTACTGTTGACGTAATCACCAAATAAGAAAATCAAAGACCCCCCCCCCCCCCCCTTAGTGCTTTCGTAAAACATGAACGGCCACAGGATTACGAAAAAATATCAATTTAGAAGAATGGATTGTTAGAGGAGGAGATATATATTCTGGAATATAATACATATATATCATTCTGAAAAGAGGTAGAAAGGGCTATCGAGACTCAGATGGGCAAAGCACCAGGGCCAGAGAAGATCACCAACCAGCCTTTGATAAGGAAATATGATACCTTCTCTCACCGTTCTTTTTATTAAACCAAGGAATATCATACCAAGGGATTGTAGATAAAATATTAAATTATCATTGTGTAGACAGTAGCTCTAAATTAATATTATTTTGTGGTGACAGTATGGGGATAAAAAAAACCCACATTACTAAAACAATAACTAAACTTTTGGAGTTTGGTAAAGAAAAGAAATGTAAAATAACACTTTGTTCTTTTCCTTATGCTAGCAATATGGATTATAAATTTAATCAACAGATTTATATTTTAAATCAATTTATGCACCATTTGACATGTCGTCATAGTGACGTATTTTTATATTTTGATTGTAACAAGTTTGTTACTAAATTTACTCTGACCAAAGATACATTGTATCTCTCATATAAAATAAAAAAAGAAATTGCTAAATTATTAGCATATAATTTTAAAGAAATGCAACGCAATGATATTTTAAACAATTCTGCCAATAATTTGGCGACAATTATTAATGACATTGATTTTCATTTAAATTAGAAATTGGGACAAAAGAGGCAACCTCTTGCCAAAATGTAAGGAAGGTAAAATCAACTAAAAGTGCAAAAAATTTAAATAGTATCAACCTGGTGCATCAAAATATTCAAGGTTTTTTGAACAAAGATTTAGAAGTAGAATTATTCCTAAATTGTAACGATATAGACATTCTTTGTTTGACAGAACATTGGCTTAAAAGCCACCAGTTCATGTTCAATTTTAGCAATCACCAGGTTGGTAGTTCGTTCAGCAGAGTAAATGCTATACACGGTGGCTCATTAATTTTAGTAAATAAACAACTTAAATTTAAAGATCGTAAGGATATTGTGAGCCTATCTGTTGAGCGGACAATTGAATTAGCCTGTATAGAATTGGAGCAGTTCATTATATTAAGCGTGTACAGTAGGGTGGGTCAAAAAAATTTTTTTTAAGTAATCGATTTCTAATAGCGAAAATATGTTGTAGTTAGGTATTGTTATAAACCCTTTAAAATATTATTTAATTATTTTAAGTGTAACAGCCCGCGCAACGCCCTCGAAATTTTGAAAAAAATAGCTCAGGTACCCACTTTTACACCTTAAGTTACACGTTTGACGTTGGGTATATTTTAATGTTTTAATAAGTATCCATTAAAATACACATTAATTTTCTTATATAAACTGTGTTATTTATTAAAAGAAGATTTTTTAAGGTAAGTACATTCAGAGAATTCATGTATCAAAGTGGCTAGTTTCTAGTGAAATGTTGCGAAATTGTAAACTATGTGTTTTTGCTTAAGAACTTGGAAATCAAATTTTTCTATCATGTCAAATAATAGACAGTTTTACAAGTGCCCTATATATATTAAGAACTATAGAAGATATAAAAGAAATCGTATTATCAATATACCAGGATGTCATGAAATGTTACGAGTGGATAGACTAGAGAAAATTAAAAATAGCAGTAAATAAGAGCCTGCGTTTTCCGAAATTGCATAAATTGTAACTCAGAAATTTGAAGGAGAAAAGGCATCAATCCCTGTGGCCTTGCATACAACAGTCATTCAGCTCCTGAAAGCATTACAAGGAACTGCAAAGGCCATTGAGGTATCAATAAACGCTTTTCTTTTCGCCAAAAATATAAGTACTGTTGACCTCCTGGCTATTGGATGCGATGGAACAGTAACAAATACAGGTAAATTTAGTAGTGTCATAAGGCTATTTGAAAAAAGACTTCAGAGACCTTTGCAATGGATAATTTGCTTGCTGCATTGAAATGAACTGCCCTTGAGGCATTTGTTTGATTATATGGATGGTAAAACTTCTGGCCCACCTACGTACAATGGTCCTATTGGTATGTTGCTGGATTAGTGTGAAACGCAAGCTGTAGTTGAATTGGAGTCAATACCAGGTCAAAACCTGATGACTTAAGCACAGACCAAAAGTATTTGTATGAAATTACCTTAGCAGTAATTACTGGAAGAACTTAGCAAATAAATCACCTGGATAAATATCACATTCTCGTTGGTTGACTAAGGCAAACCGGATCTTGCGGCTTTACATTTCTACACCAACGCCATCAACTAATTTTATAATTTTGGCCCAATACATTGTAAAAGTATATGCCCCCGAGTGGTTCCAAATAAAGACACACTCATCATACAAAGACGGATCACGGCACCTCTGGACATTGATTAAATGTTCGCGATTTTTATCAAGTGCATTAAAAGCAGTCCTAGATCCTATTATTCACAGAAACACATATTTGCCCACCCTAAAAATCTACTATTAGCGATGTCAACAGATAAAGAAAAGCATATAAGAGAACTTGCAGCTAGAAGAATTCTAAAAGTAGTTCATCTACAACGGGAAAACTACCACGCACTTTTGAAGTTCCTAAGCTTAATTTTGATGCTAAATGTTACATTGATCGAATAAACTGGTCAGAAACCAACTTTCATCCACCTATTCTAAGAAATCAAACTAATGACGAACTTATTCAGATAATGGAAAAAAAGGTGACGAAAGGATGTTGTTTATTAGGCTACCTTGCCATATACTAGCGGTTGAACCAAGTGTAAAGATAGTGACAGAAGTTGCAATGTCGGCATGTGATCGGAAGTGAAACTCACTTCAAGGAAAGTTATGGCGAAATTCAATATTAGGCGGGATTTTTCTATAAAAATAAATAATTTTTTGATAACCTTTATGTGTATTTGTTTAAGTGTTTTGTTTTAAACGTGAATATACATGTCTTTCACTAAATATTTGTAATATTTCAATAGTATTTTAAGTAATTTCTAATAATGAACTATCGTATTTAGTAATACATGTTTTTCTCAAAAACTAATAACTTTGAAGCTCATGCGCGGGCTGAAGATGTATGTTTTATTTTCCGTTTTTTAGCTAAACATACTTTTTATAGTACACTACAACATAATATTACTATTAGAATTTGATTCATCAACTTTTATTTTTTTCCTAACTAGAGTGACCCACCCTAGTGTACAGGCCTCCTTCAGGATTGTATGATTGTTTTGAAAAGGTTATGGATGAAGTATTGCACAAAATCTGTAATTCTTACAAGTCTATCATCACTTGTGGTGATTTTAATGTTAATTTGTTAGAAAATTCTGGGTCAAGCACAAAAATTATAAGTTTGTTTCAGTCATACAACCTTGCCAACCAATTTTTGGAGCCCACTAGAATAACTCCAACTAGTGCCACATGCCTAGATAACATTTATACAAATATTATACCAACCCACAAAGAAATTATTAATTTAATAGACTCAGATCATTGCGGACAATTGATTACTATTCCAAATCTAATCAAAAAAAATACTAAAAAAGATATCACTGTTAATCCAAAAACAGCTAATCGTTTGGAATCATTTAAAACTAAACTGTTAAGTAAATTACCACTTTTGTCAACTAATGATGACCCTAATGAACAATATAATGATTTTTTTAATATGTATTGCACACAATTTGATAACACTTTCATTCCAAAGGCATTCTCGGTTAATAATAACACCTGCTTCAGTGACTGGGCCACCTTTGGTATACATAAAAGTAGAAAACGACTTTATGAGTTGTATGATGAACGGACGTGTATTAACACTGCTGAATTTAATTTATATGTTAAGAATTATTCTAAATTATTTAAAAAAGTTTGTTGTATGGCCAAGTCACGTTACTTGAGTACAAAAATTAAGAATAGTAGTAATGTAATTAAAATGACATGGAATATCATTAATAGCGAAACAGGAAGGTCGAGCAACCGAAGTAGTGACTACAGCCTTGCTATTGATGACGATATAATTAAATCAGATTCCCAAGTCGCCGCGGCCTTTGAAAAGTTCTTCGCAGAGATTCCCGCGTCAACTACTAAATCTCTAAGGTCATCACCCACTGCTGCAGAGTCTTTACTTAAAGAAAACGTTCCAGTTTGTGAGTCTGAGTTTAATTTCCAATATGTTACTTGTAGAGACATAATTAAAACCGTTCACACGTTAAATATTAAAAAGACTGCTGATCTGTGGGGTAATTCTGTGGACGTTGCTAAATCCATCATAAACATTGTAGCACCTACTCTAGCTGTTATTTTTAACAACTGTATTGACCGTGGTGAGTTTCCTGATCTTATGAAATATAGTAGAATAATACCGTTATTTAAATCGGGTAGTGCATCTGACCCTACTAATTATAGACCTATTTCAGTGCTACCTACCTTTAGTAAAATTTTTGAAAGGGTTATTTTAGATCAACTGCAAAGATTTTTTAATAAACATAAATTATTACATAACAAACAGTTTGGTTTTACAAGGGGTCGTTCGACCACTGATGCCGGTGTTGAACTTTTAGGCCATGTTTATAATGCATGGGAGGATAAATGCGATGTTTTGGGCATCTTTTGTGATTTGTCCAAGGCATTCGACTGCGTTCTTCATGAAACATTAATCAGGAAACTGCATCACTACGGAATCCGGAACGCCTCTCTGGATCTCCTCACTTCTTACTTAAGTGATAGGATTCAAAGAGTTGATGTTAACGGGAAAAGATCACCCGGATCCATAGTAACAATGGGTGTCCCCCAGGGCTCTATTCTGGGCCCGTTTTTGTTTCTTATTTATATTAATGACTTGCCTTACCTCATAAAGGATAATCTTGATATAGTGTTGTTTGCAGATGACACTTCACTTTTATTTAAACTCAAACGTCAGCAGCTGGTTACTGACAATATAAATAGCGCCCTCGCAAAAGTAGTTAACTGGTTTAATGTTAATAACCTACTTCTTAACGAGAAAAAAACTAAGTGTATTAAGTTTACTATACCTCATGTTAGACAAGTAAAAACTAGTGTTCTCATAAAGGGCGAAGAGTTGATTCCTGAAGATACCACAGTGTTCTTGGGCATAACTTTGGATGCCAAACTTCAATGGGGCCCCCATATAGATAAATTGTCGAAAAAGCTTAGCGCTGCAGCATACGCCGTTAGGAAAATTCGTGATTTAACTTGTTTAGAGACAGCCCGTTTAGTTTACTTTAGTTATTTTCATAGTGTGATGTCGTACGGTATTCTGTTGTGGGGAAATGCCGCCGATATTCAGACAATTTTTGTTTTACAAAAAAGGGCTATTCGTTCAATTTACAAATTAAGTCCCAGACACTCCCTCAGAGATAAATTTAAAGAAATTAATATAATGACTGTGCCTTCTCAGTATATCTATGAAAATCTTTTGTATGTTCATAAAAATATCAATTTGTTTAAAAAATTCAGTGACGTCCATAACGTGAATTCTAGAAACAAACACAAATTTGTTGTCCCTACAACCAGGCTTAAAAAAATAAGTGGTTCGTTTAGATGCCAATGTATACGTATTTATAATAAACTACCTAGCCACATCCAAGAACTAAGCCTTAATAAATTCAAAAATAGTATAAAGCGGAAACTTTGTCAGAAAGCCTTTTATACTGTCAAAGACTATATTGAGGACAAAAAGGCTTGGGATTGAGCTGCTCCAATAAATTTGCACAATTAATGTTGATTTAAATACCTTTTTACATACTCTATGTACAATTAAATGAATATTTACTTTGTAAAGTATTATTTATACAATTTTGTATTATTGTGAATGTGAAGACTACGTGGATCATTGTTTTTTATTTATTGAATCCTTTTCTCAGTTTTAGTCATAGTCTGACAGTTTGAGTAATTTTTGCGGCCTACCCAAATGTCTTGTCTTTGGACTTGACAGGTCCACTCAATCTGTGTGGTTCTTTCCTCAAAAGACCATTTCAGACAACAATCTACATGGTCTTCACATAATCTTGTTAGTTATGTCTGGACTTTAAAAGAGACTGTGACCTCTGAGTTTGTTTCGGCGTTTCTTCTCAGAGTAGTCAGATAGGAAACGTCGATCTCATCTAGTTTAAAAAAAAAAAAATGTTTGACGTGTAAAAGTGTTTGTAAAAACCTACTTACAGAAATAAATCATTTATCATTTATCATTTATCATTTAAAATAGTTTGATTTTTAACTTAGGGTCCAAGACAAGAGCCTACTAATTCTTAAAAGGCCGGCAACTCACTCGCAAGCCGTCTGGCATTGAGAATATCCATGTGAGAATATCACTTGACATCGGGAGCCTCCTGCCCATTTGCCCCCTGTTCTATAAACAAAAAATGTACTTAAATTAAAGTACCTGATAAATGGTACTAATATTTCGTTTAAAAAAGCTTTGTCTGCAGGAATTTTCAATCTGTTCTATAAAAAACTACAACTTCTATGTGATTGTGTTATTTACAATAATATTCTTAATAAATACACACAGATATTAAAAGCTAATTTAATAAAACACAGTATGAATCACGCTCGCTTATGCAACGTGTTTTTCTGGGCTTATCACGTTCACACGTCATTTCCTCCGACCATTCAGTAATGGCAAAATGTAAAACGGGCAACACCGGATCGTTATTTTAAGGTTATATACCTTTTGGCGGGAATCGTCGAATTCCGTTTAGTACTAAAGTTTATCTTTACTTGTATGACCACAGCTATATATAATCTGTCCTTTTTATTACATATTCTGGGACTCATTTAAAATTTTGTTTACACAATAATACCAGTTTTTAAATGCTTTTGTGTTTTTTTTTCTTCATAGACAAAAACAAGATGCTTTTTGAGATTAAACAATGAAGCTTTAAATAATATTTGTTATTGCGTAGAATATTATACGAACTGCTTGAAGAACAGTTGTTTATAAAACACTAATTTAAATAATATTAGGTCCTTACATAATATGATATAATTTGCGTTTTATCGTACTGGCCACGTTGACCTCAATTATCTTTAGAAATTTTTAAATTAAATTTTTTACTCGTGAATTTGTTCTGAAAACCATGATTCATTTCATTCTCCCGCTTATTTTTTTTGCGTCACTCTATTAATAAAATGAAATAAACATGAAATATCGCGTTATTTACGAGTACGAAATCCTCTGTGGCACCAGTGCTGCAGAAACGGCTCGAAGGATTATATACATTTTTTAAAACTTTTACTAACACAACTAATACTAATTAAGGAATGCACTATCCAATTGTTGTATGGATTAATAAAGCTTTAATAATAATAATAATGGCGGTGGTTCACAAAAGAAAAGACTGCGTTTTTGGTTCCAACATTTTGAAGGCTATTATGGAAGCGGATCCAACGCAAACTACGTCTATTAGTAGTCTCAGCTGTTATTATAAATTACCAGCGGCCATCTTGTCAACCCTCCGATACTGAGTAGTTCACTTTTTTGACTAATGGTTAGATATTTAACCATTAGTTGTTCTAACCACGGATCAAAAAATGCATTTTGCTGATATTTAACTAATAGTAAAAAAAAAATAACCAATAGTTGAGTTTACTACGGATCAAAAAACCGGCCCTAAGTTAGCTGCTGGCTACGGTGTTGGTGATAAAACTGTATTTATCCACTTGAAGCGAATTGGGAAGGTGAAAAGCTTGAAACCTTACGAATTTAGTGAAGCAAATAGACAAACGCGCATCGACGCTGTGTTACATTACTCATCTGGCACAATAATGAAGGGCTTGTAAATCGAATTAATACCTGATGAAAAGTGGATCCTGTACGATAATCTGAACGGTCACGCAATGGCTGAACCCGACTTAGAAATTGTTTATAATCTGTTAGTTCTATGAAAACTTTTTGAAGTGAAACTTCTTTAGAATCGTTGTGATTTCAAACCGGATGAAACGGAAAAAGCGACAGTAAAAAGAGACAGACGCATAAATTCGTAGGATTTAGCGTGGGAGAGAATGAGATGGGAAGAATTGTGCAGTGTATAAACTTTAAATTGGCGTGTATTTGCTCATTCTCTGAATTAAAAAAACATAGATGTGCAAAAAATTAAATAAGTAATAATCATCGAATTTCAAACTTCCATTATTTTAGTTTTTATCAAAATTTAACATAGTCCTACATTTAGTTAGTGAAAAAAGTATAATTTACATATTATTTATTATAAAAACTTTGTTTTTGATGGTTTCACTTCTACCACGTGTGAATTGCACACATAATTTTTGTTTAAATGACAACTCCTAATTTAAAACAACTTGACTGTCAGTCATAAGAGTGTAGTGATATTTAATATAATCTGGACATAGACTGCTAAAAGCCTGTATAATTAATTAGAGCGTAGACACTGGATTAGTGTTATTAATCCGTCACTCTAAACTCTAATTCGTCTAACGCGGCCGTAATTCATGGCAACACAGGTGTGTGACGTCATATCCGGAATGTATTACCAGCATTAGTTTTGAATTAATATAACTCGACCAGGGTATATTATGATACAAATAATAATCAAAACTGGCTTCTGCCCGGAGCTTCGCCGGAATGGATTTTAGTAAATTTACATAAAATTATGTATTCTGTTTAAACCCTCTAAGATCTATTTATTTAACAATCAAATTTTAACGACTCATTGGTCTAGTGGTTAGTACCCCTGACTGCGAAACCATGGGTCCCGGGTTCGATCCCCGGCTGAGACGAACATCGATGTGATGAGCATTTGGTGTTGTGCTTAGGTCTTGGGTGTTTAAATATGTATTTATATGTCTATCTATCTATAATATGTATGTATATCCGTTGCCTAGTACCCATAACACAAGCTTCACCAGCTTAGCATGGGACTAGGTCAATTGGTGTGAATTGTCTTAAATATAATAACTAAATATATTTTTAAAGGATTTAATATTATATATTGGAGTCCCTTTAGGCAAGGTTCCGAAGATGCAGCGTTACCCCTTTGAATAGCAAGACTAAATCTTTTTCCGATGTCAGCTACATCTCACATCCAGCTCTTCGGTCTCCTGTGTCGACTAACCTTTTTGCTATTTCCTTAAAAAGTCTTATAGCGCTAGGACCCCACGGACCAAGGGTCTCGACACCGAATGGGACAAAATCTGGTCATACATAAATAATGTGAATAGGTTGCAAATTAAATACACAGTTATTTACAATTTTCTTAACCTACACAGTAATTAAAAAATAATTAAAAATTAATAAAAATAAAACTTAAACAAATTTAAAAAGTTTGGTCCTTGTGACTGTGTACCTTTAACGCTGGCAGCATTTCCTCCCTGTATTGCGATACTCGTTAAGGAAAACACCAGCTCTGGTACCAGCCGTCACCATAAATCTTTAGTTAGTGCCTGTGCACTTGAACCCAAGAGTCTCTACTCCTAAGGGATATAAAAAAAAAATACAAATTATTTTTATACTGTTTCAAAATTTTGGCAATAATAACAGCCTTAGTTAGCACCAAGTTTTGTAGATTAAACAATGAAGCTTTATATAAGATTTATTATTATATTTTGAAACCTCTAACGGATAAAGTTCTTATATTTTTCATGATTTGGTAATTTAAAATATCATAAAAAACATGCGTTACATTCTCCTTGGAAACAAAAAAAATACTGGCAGGTGATAATAATAAAAAAGCAAACAATTCTCTTTTGTTTTTTAATAGCAGTAATTTGTTTGCGACAGTCGGAACGTCAACAAATGGATAAAATTATAGTTTGCGCGGGAAAACTTATCTCTTCTTAAAAACACGGAGCTGGTAAATCAAGACTTTCGACTGTGGAGGTTTATGCCCTTCCCAATTCTATGGTTGCACGTTGGTCTGCTGAATTGAAGCGGGCTAGAACTTCGTTCGAGGAGTCGTTACGTGATTGTGACTGAACAATTTTTTGAAGTTATACTTCTTTAGGCGCGTTATGAAAAATTGATGAGAGTGAAATTTTAATTTTACGCGCGCACCGTGACACAAAATTAACAGAATGAAGTTGCCCACGGAAGATGACACGGCATTGGACATAATTTAAAAACAATTATAGAATTTATGTTACACTTAATGTAAGAGAATAATAATAAATATTTATTTATTTAATTTTTCAAATGTAAAATGAACTTTACTGACTATAATGACTCCTTTTCCAGTTTTTGATTATTTAATTGCAATTAATTATTTGCATGCAATCAAAAACTATTTTTAAGAATGCCAAAGAAGTATAACTTCTTGCGCGCGTACATAAGTACACGCACCCTTTTTTATATAAATTGTATCTGCAGAGACAATTTAGCCTGACTTCAGACTAATAAGTAATTTAAAACTAACCTAGTTTACTAAAAAGGATATTTAACAAGAAAGTGTCCATTACCTCCCTGTCGATGCTCTGTGCCCCAACCCAAAGTCGGCAAATAGTTACTTCTATCTATTAACGTTAAATGAAGATTACATGACGCAGTAGTCACTACGGAACTCGATGTTTTGGTTTCAAGAAAAGGAATTAAAACAAATTTAAAAACTTTAGTGTAAATACTGTATTAAAAATTAATGACAACTAACAACCAATTGAAATTGTAGAGTAAAAATTACCTTTAATAAAATACACCCGTAATTATTGTCAACAATTAAAAATGCTCCGAGCACGTTTCGCGCGTTTGTCAAACTTTTTTCTAAACTGGTAATGGCCGCGATGGCGGTTTTTCATATTTTTTAATGTCTCACTTTAATGTGTGTCTCCATTACACATTTAAAATTTAATTTAGTTTGACATGTTATAACTTAATTTTGAACATTTACAATATTCGTAACCATTAAAAACACGTAATAATTAAAAATTAATAAATAGAAAATTAAAAAAGATTCAAAAAGATCGGTCCATGTGTACATCGCTGGCATTTCCTCGCTGTATTACGATATTGCATTGTATTGTTCGTTGAGCGAGAAAAGCACCAGCTCTGGAGTCACCGGTACTGTCAGGCGCAAACTTAAATCTTTAAATTAGCGCCTGCACCTGAACCCCACGGTCCTTTTTTACTATTATATAGGTATAAAATCTATTTTCTAATTATTTTGAAGAACCCTTCCGCAGATGAAGGCCTCCTCCAAGCATCTCCAGGTATCTCGGTCTTGGATGAGTTGCATCCAGCTGTTTTAGTAATGTCGTCCGCCTATCTTGTGAGCGGTCTTCCTCTGTTTCGTTTCCCAATAGGGCTTCCCCACCGGATGGCCCTTATGGACCATCGATCGTCAGACAGTCTTGCTACATGTGCTGCCCATCTCCATTTAAGCTTTAGAGCATAATTAGGGCACCAGTAGCTTTAGTAACACTTTGTAATTTTGCGTGTCATATTTATTTATTTTTCTAATGTTGAGCATGCTTCGTTCTAGGCCCCTTTGCCAAGTTTTGATTTCTCGTTTTATCTTCTCTGTAAATTTCCAAGTTTGGCACGCATATGGTAGATATGGCAAGGACGGCTTGACATAGCTTTGGTTTTAAGTATTACGGGCATATTTAATTGTTTAAAACTTTCCTTTAGACTTTCCTTTAGACTAGAACTGGTTCCAAGTATGTTGAATTCGCCTTCCAATTTCTAAACAGTTGTTTTCCTTTTTAAAGTTTGTTTGTCGTGCTGCATTAATAGCATCTAATTGAGTGTGATTCTCAATGGTAGGGGAGCCCAAGAGGGGATTTCGGGATTTACTAAAGCGCGGCAGATTAATATATAGGGGGATACCTTGTACCCGGTTAAGTACCTCCACAAAATATGAGGCCCATATATAAAGCCGCACGTGAAGGAGACAGGATCAGTTTAGTAAAAAAAAATTGACCATCAGAAATTCCCGAGCGCGTCAGATTAAGGTAGGGTGAGTTAATTACATCCTAAAAAGTGTATATTCCACTAATCTGACAATTTGAGAGTGACGGAAAAAAAGGGGAGGGCAACAAAGTTGTAAAAAAAAAACGTCATCTCGACATTCTCGAGCGTAGCTAATTTTTTTTTTATTTTGAAGGAAATAATTCAAGAATAATGAAAAATATATAATCTGACGATTTCCGCAAGCCGAAATAACAAAAATTCGTCGATAAAGTTAAATGCGTGCAGCTGCGTGATGCCTACATTTCCTTAAACTGATCGGAATCTACTAAACGGCGTTCTAAATATTTCCCTCAAAATTACATTTCCTGTGAATTTGAACCGATTCGGACCGATAGATTTTGAGAAATTTTGAAAAATCTTAAAAAAATAAGAAATATTTTCTTTTAAAGTGGTTTCTTTATCGATCAACTTCAAAAACTAATCCGCCTTTGAGCTTGAAAAACCACGTCGATCGCCACCAAGCTGGTCAAAAGCGGTTGATTCGTTCGAGAGATATCGTACACGAAAGAAACCCGAAAAAGTGTTTTTTCGGGATTACTCCGATATTTGTGGTTCGATCAATTAAAATTGCAAAATTATTTATGAGGATGATAAAACTGCGTCGAATGCCGCCAACCGCGTGAAAATTGCTTGATCCATTCAAAAGTTATTGCGGTTTGAAAATTCCAAAAATAGTGTTCTATGAAACTTCTATCAGACTTTCGAGCTGGGAGAGCTCAAATGCATAGAAATGTTATTTCTTTGAACTCAGCGAGCTCAAAATATCAATTTTAAGCGCCCAGGAATGGAATTAGCGGGAAGTTGCAGGGATGGCCCTTTAGGTGAACCGTTTTTCTATTTTTTTTTTTTGGCAGATCAGGCGAATCCCTCTAGATAATCGTCAGATTATGAGACAGTACGTTTAGAACATAAAGATGAACCACATATATCTTAATCTGACGCGCTTGAGTATTTCAAAATTGCGATTTTTTTTTGCAAATTAAGAAAATGGCTGTGGGTTTGCGTCCCATCGAAATCGTCAGATTAGTGAATGAGAGCTTTTTTTTGGTGCACTTAACACTCCCTTAGAAAATCTGACGCGCTCGATAAATTTTTTTTTTTTTTAATTTTCAACCCTTAAATACAACCACCCGCATCATGCAAACGATCAGATTAACATACGTACATTATTAAAAATACGTAGGGCATAGATGCTATCAATATCTGACGCGCTCGAGGATGTCCATGCAACAGTTTTTTTTTACATATTTAACTATCTATAGCCGCTTCCCCCACCGATGAAAAGGAATTTATCATATAACATTTTTTTCTTCTTTTTATCTAAGCTTTGCATCCCAATAGGTCTCTACGACGCTCGAGTAAATCCCCATTTAGCATCGTGGGCTCCCCTACCACAACTCTGAGGACGTTGGGACATTGATTAAATGTGTAGTTATTTTAAAAAAGTACTTTTTGAAGTAATAACCAAATTTATTAGCGTCACGAAGATGTGCAGCGTTTTTGTCGAAGAAAATGGAGAGAGCTATGGAGACCGATTAAGAGAGGATGAGAAGGGCAAGTTACCTTAAAGAAATGCTATTTTTTTAAATTAAAATTTCGTAAAGAGAATTTATGAAATATTAGTATTTTATATTTTATGCAAAATAATTTATTGAAATCTCAAATGACGAATAGTAAATCAAAACAAATTAAATTTATAATTTGTTTTAATTTTCGAAACTTTTAATATTTTAATGACACTTAAATTCCTAACATCCTTTTTCCCTCCCTCTAAGTCTCGGCATTTTTTAGATTTGTATAAATATAAACAAGATTTAAAAATTAGTTTGCCAAAGAAGTTTCACTTCTGACATGTTGATGACACTTTTTTTCATCACAAAACCTTTTTCTAGTCTAGGATCTTGCCTTGAAATCTGACACTTCAAGTTCTTATAATAAATTAAGAATTTCGTTGACAATGGAAACGCGAAAGACTCCAAACTTTCATATATTCGCTGTATGTTTGCTAACGCCCGTATAATGGCAACACCGATTTGAATTATTCCCACGTACGTCGGAATGCGCTTTGATTTTTTAATCACAAAAGCGCGGGCAAAATTTGTTTCGTCGGTATTTTTGTATTACAATCATTTTGTCTTTGTTAACGGCAAATGTTTATAAAATTGCTCATTCTTTTTATTTATCAGTTTAAGCCATTAATATTAATGTGAAATAATAGGAATTGGATGGCGCAGTGGCTTTTTGAGACTTTAATTTAAAGTGTAAATTTGATCTTAAAATAAATCTGTTTGGATTAGCTTTTACATTTTTGTTTATAGGTACGTATTTTTCCTTTAGATTTTACTTTATTTAATTTCAGTTATACAATGTTATTTTGAGTTTATTTTGTTAATTAATTATGCACTTCTTGTACCTACTTAACTCTCTGTAGGTGTTTATTTTTTATTTTTCCATATTTTTGTATTTTTTTATATATATGAAAATAAAATAAAAATAAAATAAAATATGTTTATTATGGAACATAAGATACATTTATCACTTATTCCACGTCATTAAATTTGAAGGCATCCCTACTCATCGGCAAAGAAGACAGGGGATGTAGGCCGAGAGAAAAAGCCGACGTAAAAAACTCTCGGTACTCTTTTAAAACAGCAAATCATCAAACAACACTTATTTAAAAAAAATATCGCAAATTAATTAGAAGTAGCCTGTCTAGCACTAGTCCCAGGCCCTTTTATCAACTAGATAATCGTTGACTTTATAGTAAGCCTTTTTACACAGCTTTTCTTTAATACATTTCTTAAATTTATTGAAAGGCAGTGATAAAAGAGCCTCTGGGATTTTATTAAAGAAGAGTATCCCTTTCCCCAAAAAAGAATTACTAACTTAATTAACTTTAACTTACTAAGATAGTCTAGTACGGGGAAATTGCAGCCTGCGTTTGTTCCGTGTATTAACATTGTGCGTATGTTCTATTCTAGTAAACTTATCACTATTTTTGTATACATACATAATATTTTCATAAATATATTGCGAGGGAAAGGTAAATATATTAATTTCCTTGAATTTATTTCTAAGAGATTCCCTACATTTTAAATTATAGATTGCACGAATAGCCCTCTTCTGCAGGATGAAAATAGTTTCGACATCAGCAGCATGACCCCATAATAATAAGCCATAAGTCATTAAGCTATGAAAGTAACTAAAATAAACAAGTCTAGCTGTATCGACATCAGTTAGTGAGCGAATTTTTTTAACCGCGTAGGCTGCAGAACTAAGTCTCTTCGCCAATCCGTTAATATGAGGGGACCACTGAAGTTTTGAATCCATGGTGATTCCGAGAAATACAGTTGTATCATCCAGATTCAATTCCTCACCGTTTATAATTGGTCTAGTATCCATAACCCTTGCATTTTTTGCACAAAATTTAATGCATTTTGTCTTTTTTGCATTAAGTAGAAGGTTATTCATACTAAACCAATGGACAATCGAAGACAGAGCATTGTTCACATCGTCAAAATTTGTTATTTGTCGTTTGATTTTAAAAATCAAGGACGTGTCATCAGCAAACAAAACTATCTGATGTTTTCTCTCTACCATGAAAGGTAGATCATTTATATAAACAAGAAAGAGGAAAGGGCCAAGAATTGAGCCCTGTGGTACCCCCATATCTACTGCCGACCCAGAGGAAACTATGATGTATATGATTTTGTATATTATGTTGTTTAGTGTTAATAAATAAATAAATCTATAACCCGATTGAACTCGCTCGCCAACTCACCATATAAAACTATGTGAGACTGAAATGTCACCATATTCTAGAATCTAGAGCTAGAAGACCGGCAGTAGCTCTAGGCAGGTCAGATGATGCTTCCAATGGGAAACCACTCCACACAGGGCCGCGCCGACCCCCGGCAGCGCCATGGCGCGTAAAACTAGAAGGCACTTCATGGGTTTCGCATGCGAAACCCATGAAGTGCCTTCTAGTTTTACGAATCTTCAAGTTTTAATGTATTTTTGAAGTTATACTTCTTTAGGCGCGTTATGAAAAATTGATGAGAGTGAAATTTTACGATGCGCACGCACCGTGACACAAAATTATCAGTATGAAGTTGCCCACGGAAGATGCTACGGTATTGGACATAATTTAAAAACAACATTGGAATAATAATAGAATTTATGTTACTCTTAATGTAAGAGAATAATAATAAATATTTATTTATTTAATTTTTCAAATGTAAACTGAACTTTATTGACTATAATCACTTCTTATGTTTACAAAACTGCTGAATAATATATGCAACATGGACTGTTCCTCAATTAAAAGCAAAATTGAAGACTCGGGGCGGTTCATTAAAATAGTCTAGTCGACAAGTTGAAAATGGAACAAAATAGAGATACTGCTCTTAAAACTCAATATTTTTAAAAAAAATTTTAACACAACTTTATTACATTAAAAATTTTATGATTTAAAAAAAAAATTTCCTTAATAATAATTTTTAATTATTTATAATCGTTTTTTTTTTAATTTTCTATTGTTTAAATAATTAGTTAAGAATTTTTTTTCTTCTAAAAATCATAATTCACAGTCCTCTATAAAGTAACAGAAAAAAATTTTTTTAATCAACAATTATATTGTTTATTAACTTACCAATTTGTTATAAACAAATATTCAACTTTTTTTTATTTTTTTTCTAAAACTTCTAAAATTAACAAAAACAACCATATATAACAAAGTATATATATTGGCAAACAACTAAATGCCATTTTTTTTTCATCTTTGTCTATAACTTTTGCAATTTTTTATGTGCTAATACACACTTTTAGCACATTTTTCTAGACGTCATTCCGGATCCAATGAGCTATCGCACATAATTTTAAGAGCAGTATCTCTATTTTGTACCATTTTCAACTTGTCGACTAGACTAAAAGGAAGAAAGGCAAATCTTGTCATGAGCTAATCACATTGGATATTTTTCAATATTCAATGAAAAAGTTTTATGAGGAAAGGAATGTAGAATGTTATCAATCATATGTTAAAAGTATTGGACAAATTTCATGTGGTATATTTTAAAAAGGCCCTACTTTATAAATGTATTTAAAAGAATTACTTTGAAACAATAAAACCCACTGATTACTTTGAGCTTTTATTTTACTATTCCTACTTTAAATTAACATAGCATAACACAATTGAATCCAAGGTCAGCCATTGTTGCATATTTTTCATCACAAACAGCTACAAGGGAACTTCTTTCAGTTATTAAATATAAAACACGTACGACCTTAATTCATTACGAACATTTTGTCGTATTGATAGGAATTAAAGTTCGGAAATACGAGCAAATCATATACTTTTTTTTTTAATGGCTCTGATACGATTTGTGCATTAGCCAGCGTCAAGTATAAGATTTTTATAATTCGTGCTTGCCTTAGAAATTCGACCGTGTCCTCCATGTACGGTTTACGCACTCGCCCGGTACCGCACAACCCTCCCAAAGGCCGAGAACAAATTTAAATTAAATTAAAACTTGCCTTCGAACCGCGAATCGAACCCGGTACCCCTCACCTAATAAGACCGCTAGACTATGAGGCCCTTTTTTATTTATTTAACACTTATTGGATATTATTTTTATCTGTTGCTTGGTAACCTGTCTGTCATTGTTAACAATGACAAAACGTCATTACAGTTAGACAAGAGTCTATTATCTTTGGAAGAGAAATACAAAAAAAGTATGTATATTTAATATAGGAAACTTACAATATATTATTGGACAGTCACTCAATTTCCTGGCTGGGGTCCTGGCTGTCAGCAACATAGAAAACAAAATCATTCGGATCACTGAATGAGCTATGGCGATGTCACCGACACGAAAGCATTCTTTTAGAAACGTGACAACATTTTTAAAGCAAACATTTCCTTTAACATTCGAATACGAGTGGTAAAATATATTTGTTCACGGACATCATTTTTAGTTAGGATTAGGTATCTATTTAGATATAATAAAAAACTAATTTTTATTAGGTGTTATCACTAATTTTATTCACAAAAAATACATACACTATCAACTGTATGTTGTGTATCTTATAAGCTGTAGACCAATTTTTCACGAACTCGGTATTCTGACAGTACCAAGTTTGTATATCTTTGAAGCAATAATGACTGTAAAGAAGCATCCAAAATTATTTAAAACATATAAAGAAACTTGCTTTTATATACCGAGGGATCCAACACGGCTGCGGGTGCCTGCATGTTGCACCGCGCTTTACTCGAAAAATTGTTACGCCACGGCTGTGAGAATATTTAATCACCTTCCTAGAAATTATAGATCGCTGCCATGTAATGTTTTCAAGGGGAAGGTGATTAGGTTTTTAAAGTCAAGGTGCTTTTATAGCGTGACCGCATTTTTAGAACATAAGTTTAACAATTACTCATAAATGACTTGACTTCTTATTATGACATTTGCATGCCTATTTATATATGGCTGATTGTGCGGACTTTTCTTGTTGTTCGATTTTTTTATTTTGTACCACTAAAAAAACAAAAAAAAACTACTAAACTAATGTCGATTTTTTTTTGTATTTAATACGTAAGATACACGCAAGATATCGTAAGATATCGCTTCTGTCAACTCTGCGAACATATAAAGATGTCGACAGTTGGAGGCAACATTCAGTAGGCAATGTCTTGAACGGGGATCTGTCCAACAGACTGATGCTGGCACTCGAAAGCACACTTGGCCCACACATATCCCCTACAAAGAACCCGAGTTCTTGGAGAAGACTTGGGTTTCCACCATCCGCATGACTTTAATAATAAAAAAAGTATTATCAAAAATGAATGGGTAAATTAATCGGAAATAATCATCAATTTATCTATACTAAAGAGGAAAGATTTGATTTTTTGTTTGTTTGAAATGAATAGGCTCTCAAAAATTCTTTCACCGTTGGCAAGCTACACTATTCCCGTATAAAAAATTAGGGATGCTTACTAAAACTTGAATAATCTAACCAAAGGTGTAAAAAAACGCTGCGAAAACTATTAATGATAGAACAAAATGATGTATGTATTACAATTTTTCAGGACACATCACCATCTATGCTATCCCGACAGCATCTCTCTATCTTTTATAGTTACTTTACAATAAGCGTCCTTTTATTAATTATTTTTTATTAAAATACCACCGCTAAAAAAGGTTCTTATTCGTACCTAGGTATCCTTATCAAAATAAATACCAACGTTTCACATAAGCTACAATTTAATGGCATAACCAACAAAAAAGCATGGTGGATTGGTGTTCTCCTGCCTTTTCTCTTGAATAGTTTACTACTTTGTAATATAACAAAAATATTAGCCACAGCAACGCTTGGCCGAGTCTACTAGTTCAATATAAGTAAGTTTATAAGTACTTTTTTAAGTTATACTTCTTATGGCGCGTAAGGGAAAAATAATGAGAGTAAATTTTTACGATGGGCGCGCACACCGTCTAAATCGACACCCTGAAGTTAGCTATAGTGAACATTTTAGTTTTTTTCTATTGTTAATGTCGTTTTTCTACAAACGTAGAATAAATTTTTTGAAAAGATTTTTATCTTGTTACGCCAAAGAAGTATAACGACTAACGCGTGTACTTAAGTACATACACGTTTTTTTTCTACGTCAATCACTTGACATAAAGGACACAGATTAGTCTATAATATTAATCGACGATTATGAAGCATGCTCGTAAATTATAATGTCATTGCCTATCCCGATAATATAGGAGTTTAATTTCTGATTAATTTTAATCTACAATGTACACAAAAGCTGGTACGGCCGCAGAGCAGGCAGAAAAACGGCACAAATATAAAAAAATTTGATTTTGTTCCGTAAGGAATAGAGACTCTTCGGCCGTGGGGTTCAAGTGAACAGCTAATTAAAGATTTAAGTTGGCGCCTGGTCCTTTTCTCGCAATACAACGAGGAAATGCTAATGATAAAATATTCATCATTTTTTAATTATTATTATAACTGTAGGTTAAGAATAGAATCAGCAGCCGATGGCTGGCCATGTGTCATACTCGTGAACAGGTGCTACTTGTGGTGACTGTCGTACCTACTTGAATTCGTGTATGCTGTGATGTTAGTTATTGCCCCATGCCTCCTGCTGATAGAGGACAAATCTTTGTTTTTAATTTATTTTATTATTAATAATTATTTAAGATGTCACGTGGAACATGGTGTAATGGTTACAGCTTGTAACATTGTGTAAAACAAAAAAACTTGGCGATTAAAAAGAGTGGCGGAGAGTTTCTTGCCAGTTCTTCTCTTCCGTTCTACGCCCATGATGAGCAGTAAATGTAAAATTAGAAGCATTTCATATATATAATTTGTCGTTCATATGTGCACATTGAGCTACCTAAAATAATAAATGATTTTGACTTTTGAAACGTTTGTCTAAAAAGCTTACAAAAATTCCTAGTTTTGACTGTAACCATTAAGAAGAGAGTCGTGTTGGCTTAGTGGCTTCAGTGTGCGAATCTCAACCCTGAGGTCGTAGGTTCGATCCCCGGCTGTGCACATTTAACATTCTACCGTTGAAAGAAACGGATTGACTTAGACTAAAATAGTCGACGACTTGTGTCGGGCACTGGAGGCTGATCACCTACTTGCCTATTAGATTGACAAACGATCATGAAACATTTACAGTAATCGTTTTTTTGAAGTGAAACTTCTTTATCGAGGTTGGAAAAAATGTAGTGTAACATTTTTCGGTTACGCGTCACATTTGACCGTTACGCGCGTCTTTTTCTCGTCCCTACCACGGTTGATTCGAAGAGATTCTAAACCATTAATAACAAAAATTTATTATAACTATAACAATGATACTAAAAATTATATTACAATTTATGAAATTTTGTAATAATCTTAGTGGTAATAAGGTAAAATGAAATAATTGTATTATTTGTATTCAAGTCTGTGATATTAAAAGCCTTTTGTTAAACTTTATCTAATTTAACCAATTTCTGTAAAGTTAGTTGCATATAGATAATTTTTCGAAAAATAAGGTCATAAAGAAGTTTCACTTCTAACGTGTGTACACTTGTACACGCACATTTTTATTTTTTCTTAATTTATTTTAGCCATTTAAAACCTGGCTTTGATGAAGAATCATTCTAGTTTGGTCTATTGTGCTATAGACCACAAGCCCATGAACAAAAAATACCTGTGAAATGACCCAACCTGAATTACGCTTAGAAGGCTGTTACTATATCTGAAAATAGCTCTGAGCACTATGCCGTCATTTCTGAGCGGTACATGTGAGTACGTGAGTGAATGGACTTTCTCAGGTACAATGGGGGAATTTCGGCTAATTATTAATGTACGGCTTTGTTATAAGTGTATAGATGATTAAAAATAAATGTCGAAAAACCTAGTGCCGTACAAAAGTGATGGTGCCGGAAGTCGGTGCAAATTTTTAATTCGACGACAGTTGCAGAAGCAATATAGGTCATTTATTACTGTACGGCATTTGTGTGATTCCTTTTGGACACATATACAGATACTTTACCCGTAAACGCCGTACATATTTCCAGCGGAGCGGTCGAAAGCCAAGGGTCGGAACCCTACCCCTACACCCATATACCCTAAGGTCATTGTAAAATGTACGGCAACATGTTCAAAATATTATTTAACACGGACAATAATGTTTTATAATTATGCCGTCCAAATATTATAGTTAATATTTGTGTAATTAAATATTTATCGAAATTTCAGGATTTACCAAGTTCTTACTGCTGTAAGATCAGAGAATAATGTACGGCAACTTGTTTTTTTACATAATGTTACTAAATATTACCGTTGTACATTATAGCCGTTCATTATAAATGGTAACAAATAAAAATATTATGATAAAAAATATATGAAATTTCCGAAATTTAGATGACTTTTCAAATGCTCCTAGAGTAATATGGGGAGTAATATTTTCAAAGATTGTTGTTATTTTATATGTAACAAATATAAATAAACAAAAAAAACCAGATGCCGTACATTTTACTCCAGATTATTCTTTACAGCTGATAAAAACTTCGACGACGTTTGAGGTGTCCCTTAAGGTCAAATAACTGTACGTATCTGAGTATACTACCATAAGGCTGTAAAGTATATTTACAGCCTTATCGTACCAGCAGAGAGAGGTAAAGGAAAAATATTTTTAACAAAAATAAAAATATAATGCAGGGCGTCCCAAAGTTATGAGACATGAAGGGAAAGTACCTTAAATATCGCAGATAGGGTATTTTACTAAAAGAAGACTTTATGTTATTTTTAAAAGTTAGTAATTCTGCATTCAAAGATATTTAAAAAACTACTTGCCTCGTCTGGAAATCGAACCGGCTTAAATTAAAAAAAAAACACCCCTACTTTTATGATGCCAATCGAAAGAATGGCCAAAACCTAATAACTTTTCTAAAGTAACAGACTCGTAGGGGATTTTTTTAGGCCGAATACGATAGATAATGTTTTTAATTTGATTAAAAAGATATATTTACGCTGTTCCTTTCTTTTAAAATACTATGTTACTTAAGAAGAGTTATTACTTTTTGGCCATTCTTTCGATTGGCATCATAAAAGTAGGGGTGTTTTTTTTTACATTTAAGTCGGTTCGATTCCCAGACGAGGCAAGTAATTTTAAAAAAATCTTTGAATGCAGAATTAATTACTTTTAAAAATAACATAAAGTCTTCTTTTAGTAAAATACCCTATCTACGATATTTAAGGTACTTTCCCTTCATTTCCCATAACTTTGGGAGGACCTGTATTGGTAGGCGGTGGTAGCGGACTATCGAAAGTGTACGGCATTTATCTTTTATTGAAGATTGTATAAAGTATTAATAACCTGTGTTATTGCCGTACAGATAAAAGTCACCGGAAAATGACTCTTATCTGAGGAAAGTAATTTACCCCATACACCTATGTGTTCCACAAAAATTGTACGGCATGCTGGAAAATGTTATCTATTTGT
Organism: Pieris napi; assembly: GCF_905475465.1. Taxonomy (NCBI): domain Eukaryota; kingdom Metazoa; phylum Arthropoda; class Insecta; order Lepidoptera; family Pieridae; genus Pieris; species Pieris napi. Next base: position 508,384 of record NC_062251.1, on the reverse strand, counting down.
GAAGTACTCTCAAGATCATTTAATTTTATGTTGTTTCATATCATCATCACCTATATGCTAATCAGACATATGTTGCGACCCTTGGCTTTCGACCGCTCCGCTGGGAATATGTACGGCGTTTACGGGTAAAGTATCTGTATATGTGTCCAAAAGGAATCACACAAATGCCGTACAGTAATAAATGACCTATATCGCTTCTGCAACTGTCGTCGAATTAAAAATTTGCACCGACTTCCGGAACCATCACTTTTGTACGGCACTAGGTTTTTCGACATTTATTTTTAATCATCTATACACTTATAACAAAGCCGTACATTAATAATTAGTCGAAATTCCCCCATTGTACCTGAGAAAGTCCTTTCACTCACGTACTCACATGTACCGCTCAGAAATGACGGCATAGTGCTCAGAGCTATTTTCAGATATAGTAACAGCCTTCTAAACGTAATTCAGGTTGGGTCATTTCACAGGTATTTTTTGTTCATGGGCTTGTGGTCTACTATATTCTGTAGAAAGGTTAAAATAAAACACCAATTCGAATTAAAACAGATATATTCAATAACCATTTTGATAAGATGCGTCCATTCCGAACTATCTATAGCTACAGACTAGATACACAATGCGGCTGCTTTTGGGAAAAACTTGCAGTTAAATTATATTTAAACACGGTTTTCATGATCATTTTTATTTACTCTATGCATCACGGGGATACGAGTCCTTTCGACCATTTTCCACAAAGCAGCTCCATCGCAATAATGGCAACACAGTCTAATAACATTGAGCATAGATATATTTATTTTTAGTGACAAAATTTCGGTTTTAATTAACTTTTAAATGAACTTCAATTGTTTACGACTACTTTTATAAAAACGTCACTAAGAATTTAGTCAAACTTTTAAATATTAATTTAAAATTGTGTTGCCATATGAGATATGTCGTAAAAAATCTATACATTCAATCGCAAACTACATCTAATATAAATATGTATAGAAAGATAATTTTGATTACGATTAATTTCACAAATTCGTGGGGCACTTTTGTATCATATCATATTGGGTTGAAACGAGTGAGCTTGTAGATAAATTGTATTTTATTGTGAGTGAATTGGTTTATATACTGTACGTAGTTTCGTAATTTTAAACCACAATTATTTGATGATGGTAACACTGCAATAAAATACAATTATGAACTATTGACATTAGTTTTAACTTCACTTGTTCCCATCCCTCGTCTCCAAATTACTGTCAGAAACTATGTATTTTAGAAATATCAAATAGAGAAAAACCTATTCTATGTAAGTATAAATACACACAGTTTGAAATAACAATCTTATCTATATTTACAGTTAAACTATTCTTACGCAACCTCTCTTTGAGGGTACCTGAAAATTTAGTGTACCTCCGAAATTCGTTGAGCGATCACGTGTTTTTTTAAAGCAGTTCAAATTTTTAGGTTAATAAAGAGGTCGCGTAAGCCTGTTTACAAAAACAACATGTCGACTAGTATAACTAATAGTACAATATTGCATATACCTTCTAAAATACAGGTTTAAACATACAAGAATGAGGAATTTAATGAGTGTGATGATATTGTCACACGAGGCACTCTGATTAATTTTACAGGATCTACTAAACACTGATACTTATCTACTTCGAACAAAAATGCACTTGTTCAGATCTAGTAAGAAAATAAACTGTCAAAGCGCGCGGTAATAGACAACTGTCAAAGTGACAGTTGGCCGTAACAGATACAAACAAGTGCGTTTACAGATTGAAATCAATTCTAGTGCATCCCAGCCAATCGGGATTGTTAAAAATACAAATGTGACTATTCAGTCTATTATATTAAGGAAGACGCCGAGTCTCAACTTTCAATATAGTTAAAAATACTTTGTACTACAGAGGGGTACTAGCTCCATTTATTTGTCAATCACAATATTTTCATCTAAATTACACTACGAATGATCTAATTCGTTGGGTAAAGACCCTGATCACAATTTCAACGGTTCAAAAAGAATTGTACAAAAAATATTGTCTCCATTTCCAAACTAATTTGGTCCATTGTCTACGTCTATAAAATTCTAGCCTTTAAAGAAAGCAAATTTAAAACAAAACATTCTATTAAGGCACAATCTTGTGTCTCCGGGGTACATGATACCTGATATGCCTCCAACGCTACTCTACACTACCTCAACGAAAACTAAGCGACCGATTCCAAATCACATCTCCAAACTAAACTATGCTACGGTATCGAAAAACCCAGCACCCAAAACCATTTCTATTGCTACACTATAATACTGGGATGCACTTTACTATAGGAATACAAAAAATGAAGCATAAATAACAGCTGAGGGTAGATACGAATCTGACAGTTGACGTTGACGCTCACCAAATCTTCATTCTTCGTTCGTCGTTGCCGCCGGCCGGACCTGTTTCATGCAAATCTTCTACCGCCTCCACTGTCATGCAAGTTTGGTCCTTACTAAACTACATGGGGGGGTCATGGTTTTCCGGTAAAGCGTCTACGTACGTAGTAAAATAGGTACGGAAAAAGCGATAAATGAAAAAACGACTGTGTTTGTTACCATTTATTTCTAATAATCGTCTAAGTGAAGATGAACCATATAGAGGCTTTGATGGAGGCGCGCGGCCAACTACCCTCTAGCGATCCCAACTATTAGTCTATACGTAATAAAACTACACAGTTCGTGAATACATTAACATTTACCAGTAAAGCATACTTAGAGCCATGATGTCCATTCGCATATTGAATTATACTTTAAACTTAAGTTCCATAGTCATCAGAACGTTATCTACCGTTTTAGATATAACACAAACGTCAAACGAAGACTTTCTAATTCCGAATGTCCATAGATTATTCACGATTTTTTGACTACAGAACCCTCAGTTACTAAGTCCATGCGAAGGATTTATTTATTAACCATATTTGTCTACAAATGAAACCCATTGCGCCCTCTACCTCCACAGAGGCAGACATACATGATAAAATCATATTGCACTTTATTCTAATAGCAGTCTGTGAAACAGCCCATCTATTCTATAATTATTTTTTATTCTACCATAAAATGCCTTTTTAAATAAAGAAGGGAATGTTCATACAGCCACTATACTAGGTTATATTAATCTGACAATGGATTATATCTCAAGAGATTGTTACAGCAACCGCCGACGCAAACTGTTTTTATCCCAATAAGTACCCACATCAAGTCAAAGTAAATCTTTAGCAACGTGATCGCTGCAACAGTAAGATATAATCATAAATAATTTAAACTAGCTACAAACTACAGAACTCTGACTACAGACTGATTAAAATATAAGAAATAATATTACATTCTAAATCAATAGTAGACAATATTTAATAATATAGATATAAATTTACTTTTTAAGTACCTTATCTCCAGCTATAAAGATGAAACTTATCAGACAGTGAATGCCGGCGTCGCCGTCTTATAGATTAGGAAGAAATTTAAATTATTCGTTGAAAGCAAACACGACCGCACGCCTCAAGCGGCGAACGCCTACTGAGTACATTAGTACTAACAAGGTCAAAATACAAGTACCCGCTACTGAATACATCGACTTATTATACAAAAATATAATAATATGTAAGGTGTATAATAACTCATCAATGCCACAGTATGTCAAGCAGTCCCAAGGTGCAATCACCGGTTAGCATATGAGCTACTACTGTACAAATGTTGCCAACTTTCTCCTGCTTAAGGGAATTTAAGTCTGGCAATACATGTTATGATGTTGTACGATGTCTTATCATACACTTAGCGTAACCATAATTATTGCTTCAAGTTATACTTATATTATGTATGTAAATTTTCAAAATCACTACACTACACACTACACTAGCATCTGCCGAAAACACACGGAATTAAGATATTTCTTGTCTGTAACATTATTATACTGATCAAAAACTTGTATATAATCTTAATGAATACTATTTAACATTGGTCCAGAATAACTGGAGTCGCGTAAGCAATGACATCACTAGATGTCAAAGTGCTCGTGCTTTATGGCACATCACTACTGCAGAAGCTTGACAGATGAGTTTAGGCGAGAAGTTGAGCAAGATAGAGACTGTAGGATTCCGTCCAATTCACCACCAACTAATTAAAATGACTAGAAAAAGGAATGTTTTTGTCTTATGGCAACTGAGGCGATCCAACCTTCATTATTGTCATAATCTTAATCTACTCTGTTTTGGCAAAGTAAAATTACTCAATTGTTTGCCGCCATTTTGAGCAATGCAATTTTGGCCTGTTTTTGGCAAATCAGATTGACGGAAGACTTTTAGCACAGAACGTATAATCAACTCCGATAAAATCGCCTCATAAATGTGCAGAGCATGCATTTTTTAGAAAATTTAGTGCGATCACCATCTTATCCTCTCGGCGTCATTAAACCATACCTTGACCATACGTTTTGCGGCTGTAGGCCTCAAGCGAAGCGCACTACACAGGTCTACGCTACGTGTCTACGTATTGGCGGCGTACGACGTCCAAGGACGCCATCATGGCCGCCGTAATAGCACGGTTCACAACCAAGTGCGGCAAATGCCTGTAAGAATTGACACTGGAAGATGCATGTTCTCGACTTCATGCCAAAAGACCAGAGGTTAGTCACAAGATAACTATTTACCATGCTGCGCATCGAGACCCCACTCCTCCATATGGAAGTATGCACTCAAAAATCTACTAACCCAACGTGCATAAGCGAAACCACAACACTAAGAGCAGGAAACGCTGAACGAACACTCGCATCGATCAACAGCCAACAGATAAACAATATTTTGGAATGAGACAAGCGTTTTTGGCCATCCATCGACGCGAGAGTTCGCATATACGCGGCCCAACTGCACTTAGCACTGTGTTATATTTGACGTGTACCCCCAAAATCTATGGAAATAAAACACACATTTCTAATATTATTCAATGTAATGACACAATCTAAGTGCTTAATTACAGGTTACGAGCATACTAAATAAAACTACTTCTAACATACCTCACACGTCCAGTGTTACCTAACTAATAATACAAGTGTATTAAAAAAATATAAATAAACTATGTTAGGCTGCGAGGCTGCCGCGCCGTAACGGTCCAATATTTGAAGACAAGCCACAGTACACACTTTCCGCTGTAAGTTTTTCAGAATTTTCATCAAATATTCGACCGTTGGGATAGAAAATGTCTATAAGTACGTATAAAAAAATTAAGTACAGTATATTGGGCGAACCGCTGGTGTTGTCTTTGGCACTACACGCAGCGGGTCACCGCGGAGGGCAATGACGTCACAATAACTTTAATACTGAGAGTTTGGGTGAAATAAAAATATACAAAAGTTAAACCAACAAAGCGAAAATACCGTCACACTTTTATGTCGACTACCCACATTCTGCAAATTCGTCCAAACCTCTGCAATTTTTTTTTTAATTTTCTTACGCTTTGCACTATGGGCGACATAAAAATGCGAGCGAATAATCTCTGAAAAAAACTAGCCTACTTATAATAAGAATACTGCTAAGGGTATATACGTTTATATCAACGATAGCCCCGATTTGCCAGATTGCCGACATTGCAATGACCCAATTCACACTATCAAACACTGAGCTGTCAATGTCAAAACATTGCATCTCGTTAAGGGATAACCAAACCAGGGCTACGGGAAGTCGACCTATGTAGGAATGTGGTCGACAAAGCTTTCGCATGCATTTGGCTCTAATCTCGCCACCTGCCTCTGCCTGGCCGTCACCAACTTGAATACCGAGAAATCTGGCAAGATTTACGCACTACGACAAATATCCACTTTGAAGCCGATCGAGTATTACGTAAGCACTGTAGGGGGGAGGGGGGTTTTGGTGATTACGTCAGCAGTAATTATTTACTTTTTTACACATACTACCCACAAATTGTGTGCTTGAAAACGAAATGCATTTTCGAGGATTCTTTCAAAAATTATATAAGTTATGTACTATTTTATTACTTTTGAAAGCTTTGACGCTTGAAGGGGGGGGGGGGGGTTTGTTTGGATAAATTGCATTTTTTTTTCTGCCTCGTAATTAGCTACTACTTATACGTTATGACTCAGATCACCTTTGGATTAGCTTTTAAGTTTCTTCTTATACATATTTTTACTTATTTTGTTTATTTTTAGTTACATGTTATTTGTGTGTTTCTTTTTTTATTGTTCCATATTAGGGTCGCTTGTTAGCGATGTTTTGTTAAGTTAACAAAGTGTAAATAAATAATTAAATCTGCTTACGTAATGCTTGAACGGACGCTATGAGTCTGTATCAGAAATTCTACTCTTTTGACAAAGAAATTTTAGGGGAAAATGTGCCGGTTGGTGTGAATATTTGCCGTTATGGAAAAGCAAGATAAGGTTAAGTACTAAGATTTCAAAGATCACTGGAAGGACCAAGTCCCGGAGATTTTGACTTAAAAACTAGGAATTGCACGAACACAACCATCAATTCGTCTTTTTTATAATACTTTTCTAATCACAGAATATAAATATTCGAGTATTGCTTTAAGTTTTAGATTCTAACTACCTAAACTACAAAATTAAGTACGCACGCAGTACACTGGAGTCCGAGAAAATAAGCTTTCAAATTAAATTAAACAATAAATAAACAAAAGCTGTGCCAGTGAATTTTACGATACATTTAGAGAGGCAAGATACCCGGCAAGATCATTTAGAACAACACCTGGTCATGTTCTATGGACTCCAGCGCAGCGTCAAATTTAAAGAGACACGCTATAATCACAAAAAAAATACTTTCAAGTTTCTTTCAAACCCTCCACCCGAAAAAAATACTTACCATTAAAAAATTAAGAATAGGGCAAGGACCACGTAATGTCGGAGACAGGCAAAGGCAGGCATTGTCTACGGCTGTTCAAATTATTGTCGTACACAGGTGTTAGTATGCATTCACGTTACTTATCTATGGCGCTATTTGACAATTGACCACACACGATTTTCTAACTTTGAAAAAAAATCTACTAAAATGTGGGTATTTCCAAAATGTCGTACGTCCTACCCTCAAAAGTTTTACAATATTTTAAATATGGAATCAAAAGTCGTTGCATGTGTGGTCTATCGAACGCAATTCGGTCCGATTAAATTGTCACCTGTTGTGATTTTTGAGATACTTAGCCTCTTAATAAACTTAATTTTAAGATATGAGTTATAATTGAGATTCATTAAGTACTCAGAGGAACTGGAACAGTTGCCAAAATGTATAGCTTAATCTAAATAATAGGGAAAATTGAGCATTAGTACTTGAAAATATTCGACAATTTCTCAATAATACTGAGGCGGTATATTACCGTACCAATTACGTCCACATTTGGCAAACCTAACCTAAAAATTAATGTCGGCTCTCAAAAATCACGACGGAACAGCGTCGTCTACATCATAAAATGGCGTACAAATGATTGCTTTTTCTGTTAGATATGTATAAGTGGCGAGCGGACGGCGGACGCCGCGCGACGTCACGGGGACGTACGGCGCGGGGCGGGACGTTCCCGTTTCTGGTGAATCGTCATTTAGCTTTAATGCGGGTCGCGACCTATATGCGAATATTAGCGATGCCGTCTCCAATACTGGGTCGAGTGTCCTCAGCCGAGCCCCGGTCTCATTCCGAAATAAAAAAAAAAACGTTTTGGCACAACGCGTGACAATGGCACGGAGTTCAATAATACTGATCCATCCGCCGCGGCCTCGCGCGACGTCCGCTCGAACGCCACATAGCTGCGAGATTCACCATCCTCAAATATCGCCAAACGTGCACTAATACTACGAATACGAATAAAATTCAAGACAAAAAGTTTCAAACTAATAAAATAAAACTGAGATCTTCGCCTTACAAATAAAAATGCGAATCTTTGCGTCGGGTCCCGCGTGGGGCCAATTATTGCTCAAAACCTAACCTACTGAGCCGCGACTCGGCAAGTTTAGTAGGAACCGTTTTTGAAAAAAAAAATCGCAGCGCGACCTAAACGAAGGCGGGTGGGGTCGCTCGATCGGTTTAGATGTACATGGGCACTCCGTACATCGCGCTCCAGTCGATGCCCTGGAAGGACGACATGTCGACGCCGGCCAGGGAGTACGAGGCGCCGAACTGCGGCATGGCGGGGGCCGGGGCCGGCGCCGGCGGAGCCACGAGCGCCGTGGCCGCGGTGGCGCCGGAGGGCAGAGCGTACGGAGCGTAGCGGTAGGCGTGGGCGCCTACCGTGGGCACCGCGCCCACGCCGCCCGCGTACACCAGACCGCGCCCGGGCCGAAGGACCAATCTTTTGCCTAGAGCCAGGGGCGTGGCGGCCACCGCCTCCTTCGGCTGCGCGCGCTTACACTCCACCTTCTTGTTCTTAATCGTGTGGAAGTGAATGTCGCAGACGCGCTCGACCGCCTCCTCGGAATGGAAAGTGACGAACCCGAAGCCGCGATGGCGCTTCGTCTGCTGGTCCATGAGCATGACCGCGTCTTCGACGAGCCCGAATTGCGAGAAATAAGCGCGGACCTCCTCCGCGGAAGTGTCTTGCCCGACGCCGCCCACGAATATCTTTTTTGTTTTAGTCGGTTTCGGGGCAGATTTGGGCGTGGCGTGTTTTGGGTCGATGCGTTTTCCGTCCAGAGTGTGCACCGGCACGGCGAGGACTTTGTCTACGGATGAGGCCTCCTGAAATGTGATGAAACCGAAGCCGCGCGAACGCTGCGCGGCCTCCTATTAGTATAACTTCAGAGCGCCCGCGTACCGTTGGTAGTGTTTCGACAAATTTTACTATTGAGGGTAGATTTTTTTACAGACTACCCTCAGCATAAACAATTTATTTAATTAAAAACACAAACTACCAATGGAACTCGAGCTGAAGTACAGCCATAGAAATCAAACTATCAGTGGCAAAATCCAATACTTAGATTTCCAATGGCAAAAAATAAACTTAACAGGGCAACACCTAAAACACAACCTACGTATACTTGAGTAATTCAAGGGTTTTGTACAGGAAATACGTTCATGCTTTATTCTAGATTAGTCTTAACTAAAATATTGTCGGTTACCGTTAGTGCTAGAAAATTGTACAGTTAAAATCTATTTGAAATACTCTTAAAACCCATACATAACTAGCTCGTTACCGTGGCTAAACCTACCGAGCAGTATCGCTACCATCTTGGGAGAGATTTACATTTTATATCTAGACTAATTACTAAATCTTGTTAATTTCAAACACTCGAAATAGCTATTACTAACAAAATAGTTTAAATCGCGATATCCAAATTTAAATAAGTCCACTATTTACAAAACGAAGCTAATAAAAAATCGTAGCAAATCATTTAATTTAGAAACAAACTCCAGTGTCAATGTCTTGTGTATATACAGTGTAAACTCTTTAAAACGAATTTCAAGGGACCGAACCTTTTTTGACGTGACAACGTCTTATAATTCGATGGAGCCGGCTGCACGCACGAAAAAACATGCGGCGTTACCTCGCTCTGAGGCGTTCCATTTAAGGCTTGAAATGCAAGCGAGAGCGCGAAACGAGCGACAAAGAGGCACAATCGGCCTCCGCGTTCGGCAGCGTTCGTTCGTTGAACAATTGACATTATTTGTATTGTATGTTATATTATTATGTGTATTTATTCGTGCAAATAAATATTACTTGATCAATTCATTTGTGATTTCCATTTACCTCCTTCTCTATATCCATACAAAATATCTATCAAACAAATAAAATTAACATTTTCTTTTTAAAAATGCAACCATTCCATCAGTATTTTCTTATGATGTTGTCACGTTCAACTATCGTCAGTAAACCGACTTTACAGATTTTTTGTTAAAGAGAATTTTCATTATACGAAGAAAAGAGAAAAAATAACCAAATAGGTAAATTATTCTAAACACATATTCTGTTAACTTTGCCTTTGTGTTTTGCTATGACAGGCAATGTAATTTAAAGAAAATACTTTTTTACCGGATTGAAGTTATGTCAATAAAAGACAATACTATGCCGCCCGTTGCCTTATAACTTTTGTAATATGTTTTTTCATTTTTGTTATGTGCATGTTTTGATGAAGGTAATTAAGTGTAAATAAATAAATACTATAGGCAATGTAATCTAAGAATAATGGGACACGTGTTAATGCAATTAACAATAACAAAGGCGAGACGGCTGTCTATCTTAGAGAATTCGGCACCTCAATAGTTGAGTTTTGTAATTATAAAAACAATTACACTTAAATATGTTGTTGATGTCTAAATATGATAGTATTCCTTCGTTATAGAGAATTGCTGTACGAATTAATTAATTAATTTGAGGTTGGATCGCTTCAGTTGCCATAAGACAATTAATTAATTAATTTTTAACGCAATTTTTGATTGCGTTATAAAGACTTAAGTAATATATGACTTTTGTGTGATAAGGCCATACACACTACGGTCTACTGGAGAGGTCCACCTGTGCAGGTATGCCTGCGAAGGTAGACCGGAATGTGTGTGGGAATAGACGCAAGCGACCGGCGCAAGATCGAAAATCGATTCTTTCGAGTGACAACTACCGTAGTGTGTATGGCCCTACATTACACATAAGTCATATATTACTTAAGTTACACACTGTGTATGGCCTGCCTACAATATAGCGAATGACGTTATAAAGAGTTTACACTGTATGTGTAAACCTAAAAATCTACTAAAATGTTAAAAAATAGTGGACGTATTACAGAAATACCAACTAAAGACGGGGTACTAACGGATTACCGGAAGAAAGAGATAGTTTTAGTCTATGTTCGACGTTAGTGAGTCTAGCATGCCAGTGTTAATCCGTATCTGATAGCCCAACTATGTCTCTACTGTATCATAAACAAAACTTTTATTATATTTCATTTATTTATAAAAAACTAAGCTGTCCTAAGGGAGCGTTAACGTACGTAACGAATTTGGGGGGGAGAGGGTCTTTTTATAAAACGTTACGATGCGGGGCGAGGATTGAATTCGCGTTATTATTAATATTATTTTCGACTTTCCAGTACATTACACCACATAATGGTAACTTTTAGGTATAAAGAGTCACTAGGTGGTCACGAAACGTTTTACTTTACTTGGGTACAGAAAAACGTTACGGCGCGTTACATGGGGAGGGGGGTCAATAATCTCCAAAAATTGCGTGACGTAATACTTGAACGCTCCCTTAGGGAAAACTTTGTGTAGAAGTTGGCATCACTGATCATCATCAGATTTAAATCAAAAATTCCAGGTAAAATACATAATCTTACAAAAAATTTTAATCAAGTTTGGTTTATGATACAACCACGCACCCTATATCCCCCATTCAATATACACTGACCGCGTTTCGGACGCCATCTTGATATAACAAACTGTTATTTGAAAAAAATATTTAATTTCATTTGTACATTTTGGTGACAGTGTCGCAGTGATTTACGATATCGTCGAGTATCTAAAAACACCTAAGGTTTTTAATGTAAAAAAAAACTTATGTACTTATGTACAGTGTACACGCATTAGAAGTTATACTTCTTTCGCTTAACAAGACAAAAATCTTTTCAAACATTTTATTTGTAGTTGTAGAAAAAACGACACTAACAATAGAAAAAATTAACTCTCATAATTTTTCCCTAACGCGCCAAAAGAAGTATAAATTCAAGAACTAAAATGATAACTAAAGCTAACTTCAGGGTGTTGGATGCCTATTAGAAAAATTATCACAAAACAGATACAAAAAATCAGACCGTAAAGGTTGTAATCACCACAGGTCTTTTTATTAAGTATTATTAATGCTGTAGAAAAATCCACTAGTTGCCTGCACCGAACCCACTACCTCAAGGTAGAAAGTCGTACTTAACCTCTAAACTAACACTGCTTTATAATCCCAGAGTATATAATGTAGTCTGATCATAACTCAGTTTTATTACAAAAAAAAAGTTATTTAATTTAAACTTAATATTAAACTAAAAGAAAAGAGAGTTTTGTTATTTAATATGGTAACGGTTTTATTTATTTATCATAGAGACACTGTCACAACATTTTTGACGGTGATTCTTCGGATTATAAGACCTAGCTTAAACAAATAGTTATTATAAATTAAACTTAAACCTTATTAATCGTAGACTAATATTAAAAAGAGTTACAATGTTCAATTCTCATTTAACTTATCTAAAAAAATTAAGTTAAAATTTTTTTGTCTTTATTTTAAGGCATAAAGTTTTGAGCAGGTCAACTTTGAAAAAATCCATCAAAAGGAGAACCTTTAATCTGAACTTCATGTGTGATTTAAAAAAAAATGATTTTGAGAAGCAAAATTACATTACGGTTACAACTAAACATTATGGTCAATTCAAATTATAAAGAGTTAAAAATACTTAAATTTCACATAACATCAGCAATTTTGTACCATTTAAAAGCCTTTTAATAGACCAATAGAGATAATAACGTGTGACAGGCAAAATTAAAAGTCACAACAAAATCTGAAATTTATATATTGACATAAATTCTATGGTCAAAAAAATTTGCATAACTGTCAAATTACTCAGTCCCAGTACTCTATAGATATTTACTAAAAGGTCAAATAGTTTTCCTGCTCAAAACCAAAAATAACAATGAAATCTATCAAGTAATCTGTCAAAACTTACCTGAGTGACAGGATCTTTCATGATGAGAACATCTGTGACAGCTCCAAACATAGCAAAGTATTCCCTGAGCTTCTCAGAGCTGGTCTGCCAGCTGAGACCTCCAACAAACAGTTTACTCGGCGACGGTGATGTGGTACCAGTGTTTGTAGCGACAGGTGTTGACCGGCCCGACGACGGCGAGTTTTCTGAAGATGGAAGAATGCAGTGTTATTTTTACACCTTAGTAAGATAAGTGCAAAGAATTTTAATTTTTATAGAACAATTGGTACAACATACATTCTGTTTCCGGTTCATGTAGCGCCATATAATTTGAGATTTATTGATTAAAGATTGACCATACTTTATGCAAATAAGAACTTTTTAGAGGATATGTTAATGGGGATTTACTCTTTTACATGTCAAAATATAATTAATTCATATAGGTAATGCAATATTATCTAATAAGGACCTATAATAATACATTATCAACAGAAAGATTAATGCTTCGATGTTTTTATTTACTAAGAGTTTTCAAGACAAAGAACAGAAGAGTACCTGAACTGGCTGTAGCTGTTTTTATAAACATTGAAAAATACACCTTATTGCAAAGAAATAAAACTATTTGATTGGAATTTTAAGTATCAGTGAATGAAACTTGCAATAAAACCTGGTAGAGCCCAAATTTCAACACAAAAGATCATATTCTACTTCCAAGAATGTATAGGTCTACCAGGATCTGATGGCAAAAAGGGAAAAAAGAAATTGACGCTAGCAATACTGGGGAAATTGGAGTAAAACGTTTTGATACTTTTTTTTCCTTATAGCGGCTGATTGTGTGTGGTACATGCAAATATAAAAATTTATCCAATGATCAAGGATAATTTTCGAAAATGTGGCGAATGTGGGGTTTGAAATTTAGATGAAAACTCCAATTACTCTGTTCATGAGTTTATTAATTAATAAAGAACTTGAAAATGGTTCTAAATACTGCACATCCATAAAAAAGTCTTCAACGCAGTATTTATGATAAACCTTTCCTCCTGCATCTCAATTAACCGATCTTGTTCTATGAACTGATTTTCAATTTTTATTACATGTTCACAAGATTTTCGCCATCAATCGATCCCTATTTGAGAGAAAGAAACAGTGTAAAACTCATTTTTCTTGTTTCTTATCAATTCTAAATCAAAACTATCCAAGTTTATTTGTAGTATAAGAAACCCCTGAAATAAACCAAAGTTTAGTATAAGTACATAATATAATACATACGAAAAATCCCATAAACCAAAGTATCAAGACGTGTCATTCCTACTAACCAGTCAACTCTTGCACATGGCTCAATATAGATGATTGTGTATGTTCTGCATCTTGTTGATCAAGTGTTTTTTGATAAACATTGAAAACAATATGTCTTGCTTGCGATCGAAGAGGTTTCTTCGACATTTTCATCACTTTTTAAAGGAAATTTGAAACCAAACCAAAAACAATTCTTTGAAATTTCAGTTGACAGATTAAATTTTTCTTTTATTGCCATATGAAAATCGCTAATTTTTAAACTTTTTTTTTGCCATCAGATTCTGGTAGACCTATAGTTTAATACCTAACTAACTAAAGGGCTTTCACAGCTTGTGTCATGAAAGCTGAAGAGATAGTTTTCTGGGAATTGTAACCAGGACAGAATATCCAGTAAACCATATTCTTTAAATTTGACTAACTTTCAGTTCCTGCATTTACAGAAACAGTTGTAAAAGACATTTTTAAATTAAAAATTATATAAAATACTTGTTAAGTTCTATTTTATTTCACATTCCTATGACAGTTGCAAAATTTTGCTAATGTTCAATAATAATTTCCGTATTAGAAGTGTACAATAAATTACACAAAAATCTTAATGCAATGTGATATACATTAATTAGTAATTAACAACCAAATGAATATTAGAAGATAATTGATTCAAGACTATGTTATAGAAAAATCTATCTAAATGTGATAGACATATGATACACTTTCAATGTTCTCCAAGGAAGTTAGTCCTTGTCACAACATTCCATCCAGGGATGTTAAAGAAATTTATGACTTATGGTGTTCTGATTAAGTTAAATCTTCAATAAACAAGTATGGATAAAAGCACTATTGATTGTATATTATACAGTACTAATATTTCTGTATACTAACATAACTTACCCAATTAATGATTACATAGATTTTAATAGATAAAAATAAACTCCACAAAGGAAACAGATGTGTATGGATAAGTTTTGATAGTCAGTTAGCCCTTTGATACAAAAACATGCAAATTAATTTAAATTTAACAGCTATGTGTTATATATTTATAATAAACCATAAATATTACAATTAATTATTAATGCAGTCTCTATGCTCCAATCAGTATAATGGAAAGATAAATGATTTGAAATCTATGCTTAAAAAACCAAAATTTGTTATCTCTAAATGCCAATTTGAAGACTGTGGAGAGAGTAAACTTTTATTTTTAAGGACTCAAAGTAAGGATAACTTACTTATTTGTTGAACAGCGATCTGTTGTTGCTGCTGATGAGCAGCAGCCGTAGCCGCAGCATGGGCAGCAGCCTGTGCGCTCAGCACATGAGCTGCCAATTCTCCGTCCACCATCTCCAAGCCTCCAAGCGCACCGCTAGAATACACCATCATTTTAGCACTAAATCACAGCAGCCACAAATTACACAATATCACGCTTCAATAAGCGCGGCGACAGCGAATAATCCGCGTCAAGACGCTTTCTATTCAAATAAAAACAATTGAAAAACAAGAAAAAAGCTAGAATAGAGCGTTCGAAAACCATAAACAATTTAGAAAAAAGAATGTTGTCCCTATTTGTTGTAAGATTTCTATCATAAAACATATATCTTACATCCAATAAAACACATTCATATTAATAAATTGTTTCTTTAAATTTTACCATAATCTATTAAAAATTATTTAAACTGTCTTTTTCCGTTAAATCCTTTTGTTTTTAATTGTGAATATTAATGAGAAATGACAATTGTTTTTTTTTGACAATAATTTATACCAATGACCATAGACCCTAATAACAAAGATTAATTATTGCACACCGAAAGGGACATCTAACATCGCAGTGATTTTAGTAAAAATGAAATTGTAGTCTTTACTGTTTTTATTTTCAAAATATGGCACTTTGATATAAGTTAAGCAATCTATCTTTACTTTTCTACGATAACTTTTACTGTTTAATTTGTGAAATGGTCCCTTAGTCATTTATAGACAAAATTCGGTTAAAATACTGAGATAATACCTATATAGTAACTAGAAAGTTCAATGGAGATTAATAAGTACTAGGTCGTTATTTTATACCCTGTAAATACGTACATTATGTAATGAAGTTGTTTATTTGCAAGACTCAATTTCTATTGCAAATATTTAATCACATTAGATGACACACACGCCTCCAATAACTTGCGAGCGTCCCTGGATGCGAATTGTGTAGGCGCGGCTTTAATAGAATGACAGTTAGGTACTTAAAATATAATGGCGACAACTTATGGCGGGAAGAAATAATGTAATAATTTAGCAAGCTTTTGTGTCTATGGGTAATTTAAATCTTGATATTATGAATTAAATAAATTAATTGTTATACATACATGTAATTACGCCTTTTTAATAAACAATTTTGATAATATTAACGTAGGTTTTAATATTAAACTATTTGGTGATAGAATAAAACCTTTAAAGCAGGAAATAAAAAAGTTTGAGATATGAATCATATTTCGTAATCTGTTCTCAAGAAGAAAAAATTACCAGATCGCACCTGTACCTTTTTGAATAATAAGCTTTTCATAACGGAGAAGCGCTGAAAAATGTGAGCCTAAGCTGATGTCAGAAAAGTTTTTGACTAATAACACCTACTTAATTACTACATTTAGGTTGGTAACAAAGAAGGTTTTATACTTTTAAATGGAAAAGAAAATTTTGCCCTCTATATCAGTTGTAGATTTTATTAAAAATACTTTTTGTACCAAATGTTTTCCTCTTTTTTTCAAATTCTTTCTTTGAGGTGTCCATTTTGTTAACAAAATAAGAATTAGTGTTACAGGTTATTCGACTTCGCGTACTATTGCGGTTGGTTTCCGTTTATTTTAAATAAACAAACTGAAGTTTGAAACAATATGCCGACTGTCGCCCGCGCCGAATGGCAAATAGCCGTTTGTAATGCCGAAAGGCGCGATCTTTGAAATTTGAATCAATCCGTTGCGTGCTCCGCGCTCTAAGCATTATTCCCCCCGCACAACCCTCTTTTTCTAGACCTGCAGAGGCCCGTGCGTTAGGAAATTTAATATGCCGCAAAAACGATTCTTCAGTACGAGTTCTCTTAACTATGACGTATGTAGCAATGTTCTAGCTGTATTATGTATCCCAATACTAATTATATAATTTGTGCTTAGTTCCAGAGAGTTGTAAATAAAATATCGTGAGGTATTTTGATTATTCCAAGTAAGAATAACTTTCAATTTTAACGACCATCAGCTATGGCGTATTATTATTTGTGAATGATACATCAAGCAAGAAGTGAATAAATGACAGTTCTAACTTTCTTATTATGTGATGTATTTTGAATCGATTATCTAATACTAAAATAAATTTTAAACTTTGTTTGAACAATTTTCATGGACTTATGTAAAGTTTTAAAGTCACAATTTAATGAAGTTATAATACAAATTTATTGAGAATTTCAAGTGAATAATTAAATACAATAATTCATTGGCGATACAAACTTCTTAGGTCTCAGATTTCTGTATCTGTTTCATCATCATTTTTCAATCTAATAGGCAAGTAGGTGATCAGCCTCCTGTGCCTGATACACGAAACACTTTTTTCGTCTATTAGACAAAACGATTTACTCACGATATTTTCCTTCACCGTTCGAGCAAATGTTAAATGCGCACATAGAATGAAAGTCCATTGGTGCACAACCGGGGATCGAAGCTACGACCTGAGGTAAGATAAGAATCGCAAGCTGAAGCTACTAGGCCAACACTGCTCAATTTGAAGTAGAAGAATGAATTCAAAGCTCTCGTTAAACGTAAATTAATAAATAAAGCTTTTTATAAATTTGACGATTATTTAAATGATTGATTTGCTACAGTTCCTACAATTTGTATGACTCAAAACTTGGAGATTAAAAAGAGTGGCGGAGAGTTTCTTGCCAGTTCTTCTCACCCGCTCTACGCCCTTGATTTGCGTAAATGTAAATTTAGAATCAATTTAACATTTTCTGTTGACGTTCATAACTGTACTTAGCTACCTATATGAATTAAGTTATTTTGAGTTTGAATATGAGGCCCAGACCTAAAATGTTGTAAACGCCATTGGTTCTTTTTATTAAATATAGGTTTCCAGAGGCCGTGTGTTCGGGCCGCGACTGTAAATTTTTCTGTGAGCAATTACGGTTATAACGGAAGAAAACATGGAAAACCGGCGTAATTGGACAGAAAATCTGCAACGCATGCCAGACTGAATGAATAGAATAGATGCAGAAATGTGACGCCGAGAATGGAAATATAATCATTATAAAGTAAATAAACAAAAAAGCTTTTTATTTCCGAATTGCATTTTTACCATATCGTTGGTATAAAATATCTCTAAATTCGGTGTGCCTTCTAGCATAGCCCACTCTCAGCTCTCTCCAAAGAGTTTTATCTTTGTCCAGTATGGCTCCAAAGTTAGGCTGATTTCATAGTGTTTTTGGGCGCCCCAGTCTTCTTGTCCCATTCTATTAGGTATACAATAGAGTATACAGCCACAGAGTGATTGCTCTATTTATCAAGTTTGCATCTCAGTATCTGTCCATCTCCATAATCTTTATTGAAGTTATACTTCTTTTGGCGCGTTAGACAAAATTATGAGTCTTTGCCACTTTGAAAGGAAGTGAGAGGACATCGCAATATTCAAATCAGATTTATTGTTATAATATCTTAAATACTCCTTACACCTATTCACACATACATAATATTATTCTTGTGTTGGTGTATCGTACCTTCAACTGTTAAAGTATAAAAAACCACGTAAGACGTGTCAACAGCATTTGGACAATGAAATCTGAACAACAATATAATAATTATTAGTAAATTAAAAAAAAAATATTTCTTTCTACGTAAATAAAACTTTTTACAAATAATTTTCGAGCGTAGACTACAGTCCTAAGCTGGGTTAAGCAATAAATCAGTGTAGCCATCCTCAATTTATCTTATAAGAATCTATTGTAGCAACTAGCAACCCCTCCGTGGCAGATGTCCACAGATAAGACATAAATGTAAATGATATATGACTTCATGCCTACCTTAGTGTGTGCTACAATATAATAATAATAATTAGTTTAATAACGTGCCGTTCAAGTATTACGTAAGCGTAGAGAGGGGGGGGGGGAGTCCTTGATTTTCTTTTTTGGTGAGTACGTCAAAATTATTTATTTATATTTATTATCCACACATTGTCTAAGCTTGAAAACGAAATACATTTTCAAGGATTCCTACAAAAAATTAATACGTTTATGTATACTATTATTTTTGAGAGCTTTGCTTAATTTTGCTGACAAGAGGGAGGAGAGGGGGGGGGGAATCGAAGTAAATCTGCTTGCTTAATATTTGAACGGCCCCCAAATAGCATTTTAACATAAACAATGTTTTTTGTATGTGAATATTATGGAAAAAAGCATCTATTCTTGAAGTCAGCGATATAATGTTTTGGAACTGAACTGGCAGCTGTTTGCACAACGTATGCGTAGTGAATTTATAAGCTCTGGATTGCCAGACTTCAAAATTTAAATCTAAAATTGCTATTTAATTTAAGAAAAAGTTTTTATTTGAGCGTGTAAACACTGGGAGGTGCAGTCAATGCCGCATATGTGCCAATCAGTTCTGTCTATAAACACAACCAATACCTGATTAACCATGGTGAGGAAACCGGCATGTCTTAAGGTAAGATTAGAATGAGACGGAGAGGTAAACTAAGTTGTTCTTCCGTATGTCAAAATAATAATGTTACCCTAAGCGTCTACACTTAGTTAAGTACAATTCCTGTCCAATTCAATATTTTTGGAAAACGAAATGAAACATTGAATATACTCGGATCCAAGGGTTTTTTTACTACAGGGGGTAGGCAGGAGGCTATACCATGGACACTCTATGCCAGAGGGCTTGCGAGTGCGTGAACTGCCTATTAATAATTGGTACTTATAGAAAGCGTCAAGACTTGGCGGAGTACTCTGGTTCAATTCAATATTTTTGGAAAACGAAATGAAATTGAATCTCAACTCGGATCTATTATTACAGGGGGCAAACGGGCAGGAGGCTCACCTGATGTTATGTGATACCACGCTCATGGGACACTCTATGCCAGAGGGTTTGCGAGTGCGTTAACTGCCTATTAATAATTGGTACACTATTTTCTTGAAGGACTTTAAGTCGAATTGGTTCGGGAATACTTCAGTGGGCTTCAATTCGACATTATAGTGGGCGGCAAATATTGTCTTAAGAAACGCTCAGTTGTCGAACGACGGACGTCCAGGTGATACGGATGGTATTTTGTATTCCGTCTTGATATCCGATGACAGTCCGTTCCAGATGTTTCCTTTCTGGCTTGGCTCAGATGATCTACCAACTAAATAGAGAGATATCATAGTTCGCGATTCTAAATGTTACTCGTAGCCAATCGATCGCATAATCTTATATATAAAATTCTCGTGTCGCGGTGTTTGTAGTTAAACTCCTCCGAAACGGTTCGACAGATTCTCATGAAATTTTGTGTGCAGTCTGAGAATCGGACAACATCTATTTTTCACAGTGGGGCAGTCCACCCCTAAATATTTTTATTTAAATATAAAAAAATATTAGGGGGATGAAAACTAGATGTTGTCCGACTGTCAGACTTACTGAATATGCACACAAAATTTCATGAGAATCTGTCGAGCCGTTTCGGAGGATAAATAAACAGAAAAAAATATCTAATTTTTTTTCTGTTTTCATTTTTTTTATGATACAACATTAAAAAATACATACAACCCCTAACTTTCACCCCTCTACGATCAACCCCTTTTTATTATAAATGATATACATGGCAAAACGACGTTTGCCCTGTCAGCTTGTTTTCTATAAAAAACGAATTCTTTTAAGGCACTTGTATCGTCAATGAATTACTAGACAGTGCAATGGCATCTTCCGCTAACAATAGATTTCAAATTAAAAGCAGATCAAATCGATTCGAGTAATCTGTGCCAATACTTTCACTTATTTTTTCCATCAAAAGTAGCGGTTTTTCTGAACAATAAATGCTTATAGGTCAACTATTAAATGCTTTGTAGATGTAATATGAAAAAATTGAAGGTGCCTGGTAGATAGTAGTAACCAGAGCTGGTGCTTTCCTTAACGAATAAGTATCGCAATACAGCGAGGAATAGCCAGCGTTAAAGGTACACAGGGACCAAAATTTGTTCTAATCTACTATATAAAAATAAGTCGGGTTTTCCTTCCTGACGCTATAACTCCAGAACGCACGAACCGATGTCCACGGTTTTGCATTCGTTGGAAACGTCTCGGGCTCCGAGGCGGTGAGGTTTATAGCAAAGAAAATTCAGGAAAAATTTCATCAGAAAAGCGGGATCACCAAACGAAATGTTACATAAAACGAAGCCATCTGGTGGCGAAACGGAGTTCGCCGAGTTTGCTAGTTTGCTATGAATGAATTTTTAGTTATTATTATTAGTAGCTTAAGTGTGATGGAATTAAAGATAAATTTATTGAGAAAAATCGTTATTCAATCTGATCGCAATACATTTTTATCTAAACGCAATATTAAAGCGAAAATTACTCTGGAACTTGGATATATTAAGGTTTTTTTGTATATTAATTAATAAATAAAATATGCAATAGAAGTTTTAAATATAAGTCAAATAATGTAAAAATAAAGTATTTTGACTTGGTCAGTCCTTGACATATCCATTTACGTCAAAATAGTTCCATAACCTCTAGAGAAAAGTAATTGATAACGTTTATATATGTATATACTTCTGTTGATCACATTGAATGCTTTGTATATATAATTCAGAAAAATCGGTGTTAATCACATATTAAAGCGACAATAACACTGAAAATAGAAAATATTTACTGTCGTTTTTCATTTTGCAATTAACAAATAATGTATAAATACAGTATTTCGACTACTGTTATATTTTACGTCAAAATAATTCCATAACCTCTAGAGAAATAGCAATGTGCCTTTATAGCGTTACGTACCATAAATTTTGACAACAATTATAATTAACTGTTATTATTGACATGATAATTAATACGACTACTTTAATATGGCTGTATGTGGGGTTTTTTTCTAATTTATATGAAAACCGCTTTGCTAATAAACGATTCATTATTAAAAGTAAAATAGCAAGAAACAACCATAGACATTTATATTATTGACAATTGATATAAAACTTTAAAAATGGAACGGGGATCCTGGATCGCGCTACAGAGAGTTCATTCACCTCGAGGGAGGCTCGTACTTCAATTATAAATTATATTGCAGGTTATTCATAAAATATAAATATTGTTTTACACTTAATTAATATTTAAATACATTACGGGTATAAAATTGAACGAATAATCAATATTTTCGTGTATTCGTTTAAAACAAATAATTGTACGCCCAAGTTTCTACTGTCTAGGCATTTATTATTCGTTTTGTATAATAATAATTATTTGTGCTAAGTAAAAACTTCATAAATTTAACGAATCAAGATCAATAGTGTCGTGTATTCGTTTAAAACCAATAATTCTAGGTATCTGTGTTCAGGAATTTTAAATAATTCGTATTGTTAGTAAAAACTCCTTTAGTCTATATTATTGTTTATGGCTGAAGTGGGCGTTGGTTTAAAAAAAACAGAGCCGAAAATATCCATGGTATCGAGGTCATTACCTCATCTTGACAGATAAAACCCCTAAATAGAGGAATATCCTAACATTTTTGCCAGATCGATAGCTGATTGAGGGTGTTTTCTATTGAGGGGGTGGAGGACTGCGCATGCGGGAGAAAGCGGGGCGCGGCGGTCGTCCACGCTGCCTCAAACGGGAAACGACACCACCTCAAAAGCACGTGTCTGATATATTGTCCTGTCACAGCAGTACGTACAAACTACTGCTATGTCTGGACATACTAACAAACGCGTTGCAAACTCAACATCAAGAATCGTGTGTGGCAGTGATTGTGTCAAGAAAGATCCCGCGTAAAAAGTACAGATAATCGATAAATACAGATTATACAAATCGATTATCGTTCTTTTTTACTCTGTTCAGTGTAAATGTTTATGGTATTGTAGTATCTTTCTTGAAATGTAAAATGTGTTAGTATTGACTCGTTGTGTACGCATGCGTACTGCATCCGCCATTTTCTTGGGGTTAAGCCCTCGCGGGGTGAAGCTCGTTTTATAATCTCTGGTACCGAATTTGTATAAATTGTGTATTTGTATTATTGTATAGCTTTGTGTGTGTAATTTATTTGCATAATTGTTATAAAAATGTATAAACCTAATCTATCTTTAGTTAATATTTTATACTTTCAGCATTTGTCTAATAATTTTTATCTGTATTTAGAATATGTAATACTGTTGTAGATTATAAATATTAAAACGATTTGTACTCTGTGTCTATATAATACTTAAATTTATCTGTAGAAAAAATATATAATTATGTTCTTCATTAAAAATATGTCATATAAAATATTCGTATTTAAAAATTGTCTGCACAATTGTCTGATAAATTGCAGCCATATTTAAATATATATGTATATATTATATAGAATTTTACTGAATAAATCTATGCCTAATAAAACCGAGTTTTTTTAATTTACTAATCATATTAATCAACTTAGAACCGAACTAAAACATCTTAATATTTCAAACGTTTTAAATTAAATTGTAGTTTCTTTATTTGAGTACACATAATTAACATTATTATATATTATATTTCAGTAATTACATAAACCAAATTCCGCCGTGTTTGCATACTGATTTAGTTAGTCTTTTAAATTTCTCTATATGTCATTGATTTTTCTTTAGGCACGTAGGTCTTTAGATTTTTACGGGACTGGAGGTATAAAAGTAGGCTGGTCGCTTTCAATAAAGTGCTAGTGCTCCCCATAGACATCTAGAACACTGAGGGGCTTGTGTTGCCGTCCTTTGGGGCTCATTGAAAGCCCATAAGTCGTATCAAAAATACCTCTGGCAGCTGTGGAACCCAACAAGGAGGGGGTACAAGTGCCTTAAAAAGAGCTGTAAGTCAGTCTTTATTGAACAGTTAATTTGCTCTTCTAGTTCTTACTTCTTAGTCATGTAATTAGCTTTAGTAAGTGCTAATTACGTATAGATAAAACTATTGATACCGGCCGGGGCGCGTGCGTGCTTCTATTTCACCATGCCTCCTGCTGATAGAGGACATATCGTCGTTTTTAATTTATTTTATTATTATTAATTACTTAAGATGTCATGTGGAACATGGTGTAATGGTTGCAGCTCCTCACAAACGTTGTGTAAAACAAAAAACTTCACGATTAAAAGGAGTGGCGGAGAGTTTATTGCCAGTTCTTCTCTTCCGTTCTACGCCCTTGAGAACTGGCAGTAAATGTAAAATTAGAAGCATTTCATATATCTTTTTTGACGTTCATAAGTGTACATTGAGTTACCTATATGAATAGATGATTTTTGACTTTAGGGTAACATTCTGACACGCGACTTAGGTAGAGTAATGAGACGCTAGTCCCATATATGTCAAAAACAAATACATTTTTGACGCACGGAAGTCAGACTTTTGACATTTATTTTTGACGTCTTCAGTAACGTCACTGTGACAAGAGCGTAGGCGAGAGACGGGCCCCCACTGGCCTATGAATATATAGGAATGGGAAAAGAAATATATTATATTAGGAGATTTACCAAAATATATCTGTAAAATAAGGTACCGCAAGAGTCGGATGATAATATACCGCAAGGGGATATTAAGAAATCTATAATAAAAAAGTACAAAGTACACATGTCAGAAGTGAAAATTCTTAGGCAAACTAATTTTTAAGTCTTGTTCTTATTAATACAAATCTAAAATTTTAGATTTCCGAGACTAAGAGAGAGGGAAAAAGGAAGATACCTATGTTAGGAATTTAATGAATTTAATTGTGATGAAAATATTAAAAGTACCTATCGAAAATTAATACAAATTATATTATTTTTATTTATTTCATCGATTATAAAAATACGTGGCAATTTAATTTATAATTCGTCATGTGACATTTCAATAAATTATTTTGCTTAAAATATAAAATACTAATATTTAATAAATAATAATTTTAAAAATAGAATTTCTATTATTCGCCCTTCTCACTCTCTCCCTTTTCTTCGACAAAAACGCTGCACATCTTCGTGACGCTTATATTATTGTTGCGTTTCATCCGTAAAAAATTTACCCTCATGCGCCTAAAACTTCTTTAAAAATCTCCAACATCAGATGGAATAGCGGCATATAGTTGGTGTTAGTTAAAATATTATCCTAAATATTGTATTAGATTTAAAGTCATAAAATTAAAAACACAACCAGTCCATTGTAATGACCCAAGAAAGGGCAATCCTTCCCGACATTACCAGCAAGCTGTTAGGGGATCCTGGCACGCGCCTCAAAGGTCCACCCCACAACCAAACGTTGCCAACGCCCTACGAGGGACATCCTGAACGCATCATTGAACAGAAAACATTGGTTTTACATTTATAATAATAATTTATTTGTAAGAATATGGTACACAAATATTATGGTGGTAGAATCTAAAGTTTGCATATTCTAATATAATGGCGTGCAAATTTGTCTTAAAAGGAATTTTACATATAGTCGTATTTTTAATTAGACGAAGCCAACTGAAAGTAGCTAATGTCACTTTGTAAAATAATGTTGCCATATTTAAAGTAATAGTGATACGTTCAGTTCTTGTTCAATCAGATGAATGAACAATGAGTGTGAATTGTTAATCATTTCAAACTATAAAATAATATTATTTCTATTTTGAAATTGTATAAAAGTGCTCTGATATAAGTTAGGTACTAGTAGTATGTAACTACAATCAGTTTTTTGACGGCTTATTACAAAGCGCGGGGTGGTGACTAGTGCCATCACCGATCATTAATTCAGGAGTTTTTTCAATCATTCACTTTGTCACAACACTGTTTTTATTTTATTAAAAACTGACAACACCGTAAACGTCAGTTGACTTCGTCTAATTAAAAATACGACTATAGAAGTTACATTATGAGTCATTATATCCAATTCTTATATTATTTGTATCAGAGGTTATTAAATTAAATACAAAAATTAATCAGTGGAACTATAACCTCTTTAGGTCTTGGCCTCAGATTCCTGAATCTGTTCATGATAATTTTTTGAATCTAATAGGCAAGTAGGCGATCAGCCTCCAGTGCCTAACACAAGCCGGCGAC
Source organism: Pieris napi (assembly GCF_905475465.1). NCBI lineage: Eukaryota > Metazoa > Arthropoda > Insecta > Lepidoptera > Pieridae > Pieris > Pieris napi. Next base: position 482,221 of record NC_062251.1, on the reverse strand, counting down.
TTTTCGGGTCGAAGACAATCCGCTTCCTTCAACGGTAGTTAAATGTGCATTGTGCACATAGGAAGTCCATTGGTGCACAGCCGGGGCCGAACCTACGTCCTCAGGCATGAGAGTCGCACGCTGAAGCTACTAGGCCAAACACTGCTCACGTTATTAAATTAATTTTAAATATAATGTTGCACGCATTTATAGAACAATATTTTTTTCCAAAAGTAGTACAATAAGTCGATTTTTAAATTCTAGCCGGAAGATCTTTTAATGTTTTTGGTAAATTAATATTATTATAATTTTTTATTTATTTATTTATTAGCCGGATTTGGTAAATTATTGTAAACCTCTAATTTTAATAGGTGATCAGCCTTCGCTTTTTACCGTATTTTATTGTGTAAAATAATGTTTAAATACCATTAGGTACATTTGTTTGATTTTTGTTCTTAAACACAAATGCAACAAGGAGGATAATTAGATATGAAAATATGATATAGAAAGGATATCCACGTGTGAAAATGTGATCCATGCAAACTCTAGCACACAACTCCCGAAGGGGACTCTTTGTCCGCCAATCCGCGAATATATACATATATGTCACCGTAAAATTGTAAAAACCGTTAGATTGTAATCTATCTTGCGAGATTGTAAACTGTCGAAAGATTGTGAACCTCAACGAACTGCTTACAATTTAACGTATTATTATTCGGTAGTTATATGAAATTGTTGGGAAGTAAAATTTATCTGCAATTGACCAAAGAAGTTTGAATGATAACTAAGTTAGTGTAGTACACCGAATAATAATACGTTAAATTGTCAGCAGTACGCTGAGGTTCACAATCTTTCGACAGTTTATAATCTCGCGAGATAGATTACAATCTAACGGTGTTTACAATTTTACGTTAACATATACATAACTAGCAGACCGCGCCACGCGTTGCTGAGGCTAAGGTTTTTGTTATATTAAATAGTAGTAAACTATTCAAGGGAACCGGTTGGAGAACACCATGCTTCTTTGGTGGTTATGCCATCAAATTGTAGCTTATGTGAAACGTTGGTACTTTCAACACAGCACCATCTGTTAGAATTGTGACTGTAAGTAACAAAAAATTTGCAATAAAACAATATTGCGGGTATAAATTAAGATGTAAGCTATCCTATCTTTTAAGTTAGATCAAATGCAAATTTGATTGAAATCGGTTAAGTAGATAAGGGAGTCCATAGCGGACAAACAACGTGACACGTAATTTATATATATTAAGATAATGTAGGAAAAAAGAAAATAATAATAGCAAAAAACCACAATGTACAACAGACGTATTTAGGCATCTCTCTATAAATAGAAACTAAATGTTGCTAAACAATAAATATTTCTCCTTAATATTAAAGTCCTTCGCCGTGTCACTCTGTATGAACGCGATAATATATCAAACGGGTTGTTGTGTATTTCCTGAGAAAAGTTTTACATTATGGTTTTATGTAAATTTACAGAAATATAACTCTTGCAAAAATCTACGGACGGCAGTTTTTTATTATTGGACAATTCACACCAATTGACCTAGTCCCATGTTAAGCTGGTGAAGCTTGTGTTATGGGTACTAGGCAACTGATATACATACATATTATAGATAGATAGACATATAAATACATATTTAAACACCCAAGACCTAAGCACAACACCAAATGCTCATCACATCGATGTTTGTCTCAGCCGGGGATCGAACCCGGGACCCATGGATTCGCAGTCAGGGCTACTAACCACTAGACCAATGAGCCGTCTGAGTTTAAAATAAATAAAAACTTCAGATTATTAGAAATGAAATAGTTTATTCTTGCAAGTAGGACTATATAAATCACTTTTACAATGTCATCCTAAACTAGATGAAGTCGACATTTCCTAACTGACTGCCCTGAGAAGAAATGTCGAAACAAACTCGGGGGTCTTAGTCTCTTTTATAGTCCAGATAATACAATAATAAATTAATAAATTGGTGTAAACAAATGCAGAGTATTTACTGGACTGGTCTTTGGAAGAAAGAACCAGATCGATCTGAGCAAGCCTGTGCCAGCAGACGGCTAGCATGCCCCGAATAGCTCATGCAGCTCAACCATTTTTAAGGGAGCTGCACAACCCGGTACACAACAATACCGCCAGTGGCACCATAAAAATATGTGGGGCAACAACTCACTCAGATCGCCAGCCCAAAATAACTATAGACTAAAATGTATCAAATTATAAATCAAGCAAAAGAGTTTATGATATACCCGCATAATGTTTACACTTACAATGGATACAAAATGTATTTTTAAGGTGTACCTTAAAGCAAGGAAAAAATAATGAAATTGAAAAATATAATCGAAATATAATCATTATTCACTTGGCATGTCAAAGTGTAAAATATTGTATGCAAAAGCACAAAACATGTCAGTATTGTAGAAAAAGAAAAAATGAATATGCACTAAGCACAAAACATGTCAGTAATATAGAAAAAAAAAAAAATGTAAAAAAATGAATATGCACTAAGCACAAACATGTCAATAGAATAAAATAAAATGCATATGCAAAAGCACAAGACATGTCAGATTGTAAATATGTACAACATGCAAAAAAAAAAAAAAAGAAGTGAAAGACAGCTTACAAAAACACAAGCGATAGCTGTATAAGCGAGCAGCTCAATCCCAGGCGTTTCTATCATTTAAATAATCGGATATCCTGTAATATCCTTTAGTTAATAATTTTGATTTAATAAAAAATTTAAATTTCTTAAGGGGAAGTTTACGAACATCCATAGGAAGTTTATTGTAAAAGCGTATACATTGACCCATGAACGAGTTGCTTATTCTATGAAGGCGAGTAGCATGAACTGTTAAATTATTTTTGTTCCTAGTATTTCGGGAGTGAAGATCAGACAATTTGACAAAATCCGGTTCGTTTTTGTAAACATAAAGTAAATTTTCAAAAATATATTGTGAAGTTACAGTCAGAATGTTTATCTCTTTGAATTTCTCTCGGAGAGAAACTCTAGGACCTAACTTATATATAGCGCGGACAGCCCTTTTTTGTAATAAGAAGATTGTATTAATATCCGCACAGTTTCCCCAAAGGAGAATGCCGTACGTCATCAAGCTATGAAAATAACTGAAATAAACAATTCTGGCAGTATCCACATCAGTAATTTGTCTAATTTTCCTTACAGCATAAGCAGCTGAACTGAGCCTTCCAGACAATTTGTTAATGTGTGGGCCCCACTGTAGTTTGGCGTCAACAGTAATGCCAAGAAAAACAGTTGACTCAACAGGGTCCAACTCTACTCCATTCAGTTGTACATTGGTGCTTAACTGCCTCACATTAGGCGTAGAAAATTTTTTTTTAGTGACTATAGAAACTACAAATTGTTATTTTAAATTACGTTATTGGCCTTTAAAATATATCTATAATTTCAAGGACCCTCCGTTTCTCTAGACAAGATGGCGTCACATTATACCCTATGGCGGAACATAAACACGTAAACAAACTTTAAATGTTTTATTTAAAATCTTAAATTATTCAAATACATACATTATATTTGGTTACCAACAGACGACATTATTATTATTTATTTATTTTTACCTTTCAAAAACATTATTTTATTAATTAACAGGCAAAGACATTATTTACTAGTTACGTCATTGTCGATTCAACTAATCTATGACAGTATTGTGTCAAGTGTCAGACGTATAAAAATCAATATTCCGAAATCTTTCATAATTCAATAATTCTTTACATTTATATTTTACTCCAGAACGCGCTAATGCCATGTTTTATACATATCACTTTATTTGTACTATAAAAGAGCCCCTAGTATTGTTATATAGTTTAATAGATTCAGCAAAAGCTTTTCAAGCTAATAAAGTGTAAGTTAACTAAACTTTTCAATTGTTAAAGTTATGAGCCAGCACTTTTCCATCTTTTTTCTTGTCATTGCTTAGGGTGGGCTTATATGTCAACCACGCTCAAATACGAGATGAGAGACCGGCCAATTATATGCCCCTTTAAACTGATTTGACAATGACATTGTTAATTTATGCTCTGTGAATACAATGACAGCTGACAGGAATGTCATTTGGCTTAAATAAAAGAGGTCTATAACCAACTGATTCCGCTAAACGCAAAAGAGGGCATGGAGCCCCATCCTTACACTTCATTAGTCTGCCACGCCTGTATCAGATCCGCCATGGGAGACAATTTTCCTCGTAATGACTGGATATTCACTAAACGAGCCCGTTGGCTGACTCAGTGGATAATTGATTGGTTTATCGGAAAACTTAGATCGGTTACGTTGCAAAAATTTACGCTAGTTTGATCATAATGTTACTTCGACAGGAATGTAGATTTTTCAAAGTCAAAGTAAAAAATCATTTATCATATAGTTAACACAATGTACACTTATGAACGTCTGAAAAGAAATATACATTTAATGCTTCTAATTTTACATATACTGCCAGTTCTCAAATCAAGGGCGTAGAACGGAAGAGAAATAAACTCTCCGCCACTCTTTTTAATCACCAAATGTTCCTGATGACATCTTAAGTAATTAATAAATAATAAAATAATTAAAAACAAAGATTTGTCCTCTATCAGTACGAGGCATGGTGAAATAGGAGCACGCACTTAAATTCTCGTAGGAACAACACGCAAAAGGCAGACGTTCGCGGGTGTGTTGTCGGCCATATTTAATACTCTGTTCTTGAAGGACCCCGAATAGCCAGCAGATCAAGTGACGTAAGTGGTAATACACTCCGAAGAGATTTCAATCATTTCCCCAGGTGCTTGATTGGTGCATGCTAGGAAAGCTATTCCCTCCCAAGCAAACCTGGCGTGGTAGTTGGAGAAGAGGCAAAGAGAGCCACAAAGACCTGGAGCGAGGTGAAATAGGAGGCTCAAGAGCGCAATGGAGACTAACTGTGGACGCCTTCTGCCCCATCTAGGGGTTAAAGGAAGTTTATGTAGAAATCGTATATAATTTTGTAATATATTAATAAAAAAACTTTAGAGGTGTCAAGGGACACCCGGATGGAACGAAATTCCTTTCGATTAATTTATATGTTAATTGGTAATTGGTATCATAACAGTATGATAGATTTTCTCGACACCAATCTTAATTATTTAATTCAGTCTCATCTGATTCATCTCCTTGTATAAGCTGTTCTCGTTGTGATATTAGTTCACTAATTTTTGAATTCGCTGAACTTCATGATATTTTCCTGAAAACATTATTTTTTTATTCATTATAATGAATATTTTTTAAAGGTATTGTATTTTGCAAGGAAACTAGGGACCCCGCAATAATTATTGTACAGGTATTCTGGTGTACGTTTACTACGACTAATTTAGTCAAGTGATTCCAAAAATAATTTTCATTTCTTATCGCAACAAAAAATGAAAAAAAAAAGCCAACATCACGAGGTGTTCCCATGGTGGTCACCCATCCAAGTACTGACCTCGCCCGACGTTGCTTAACTTCGGTGATCGGACGAGAACCGGTGTATTACAATAGCAAATAGCAAAAAAGTGTCGTGACAACTTTTCGTAAGATTTTTTTCCGTCTAGCCCCCTTTAGCAACGCGTGATAAGGAACTTCGTTCCAATAATAATTTATTTGCAAGAATATGGTACAAAAATGTTATGGTGGTACAATCGAAAGTTCTGATATTCTGTACACACTTAATGGCGTGCAAATTTGTCTTAAAAGATAGAATAGAATTTATATTATGAGTCATATCATTATAGTCAATTCTTATATTATTTTATCACTACATCATAACACTATTAAAATATATTAAGTATCAAATTATACTCAAATTATACTGTTTCTCAATAATCATTAATAGAATAATATATTTTCCAAAAGTAATACATTAATATAACAAACGTAATATTTATGTGTTCGTAATAAAATTCGCGTTATCGAAAAGTCATTTACGTATAAAATTACAAAAATTGAAATCATCGTTATGGCCACACCTAATGGTGATTTGCCAGATGTGATTTGAGGAAATCACCGACGTTTTCCGTGAAAAAATGACGATAAATTATTGTGACAGTACGAAAAAAAGTGTTATTGAAACATAACTTCGCCTGAATACACATAATGTCTTGGGGTTTAATTTTGTCACAGACTATATTAATTTAACGCCTAAAAAATCTTGACGTTTACGTGACTTATGCCACGCAACGCCATCTTGTCTAGACCAGAGTTTTGGCGAGTTCTTAAAATTATCTAATTTGAATTTATTAGTAAGTATTTAAGTATTTTGTAGTCACTAATAAATAATTTTCACTTGTTTTAAATTGGGCTATCCATTACATTTTTTATTTCTTCACAGTCACTTTATAATGTAACTTTAAATACGATAGAATCTATTTCTCTTTGAACTAAGTATATTTGAATCTTCAAATTATTACGTTCCTTATAATTATTTACAAGAAATAATATGTGTGTTTTGTGTGTATTATTTTCTGTATTTTACGTGCATGTAGTTTACACATTGTTAGCCATTGTAATTTGTATATGTGTTGTGTAACGACGCACTTGATATATACATAAGTACTGAAAAGAATCACAATGCTATTATAATTAGCTAATTATATTTTCATATTCGACATTATTGAAGTTTGTTAGACTTTCAAAATCTCTTATATATATATATATATTAATTTAGATATACATATATTAATATATAAAAAAAATAATAAATAAAAAGCGCAAGTCTGCTGGAGCAATACGAGTATTTTTTAATTTGTTTCTGGACTAAGGAAGGTTTTTATCAAGAGAACAATTCCGGAAAAAAAAACAGTTTCTATAGGGTATAGTATAATGCCCCATATTATGTTGGTATGTACTAAGACGAAACGTAGTTCGTAGTAAAAATCCTGTGGAATTTTTTACCGTCGTCATCATTTATTTTGCCAAAAATAAACCACAGATACCTAAGTGTTCTCTAGACTATAATAATAAATTAATGTCAAAAGCAGTCATGAGCATAGATAATAATAGCCAATGAGCAGCGCCCTGCATTTTATGGCTTAGGGATGACAGTAGAATATTAATGATCCTAAAAAGATAATGGCATATAATACATAGCATACTATAATCTATATAAATAAAACAGAGCTGAAGAATTTGTATCTTCGTCGTATACTTGTATCGTATGGTTAAATATCGTTAGCGTTTATCAAAATAGGAATTGATTTAAAAAAAATTCGGATCGGGAGTTATGTAACCTTTTATTTGTTAAGTTACATATACATATATATAATATATAGTTAATACTTAAAAGCGCAAATGTTAGCAATCATCTTACACTTGTAGCCAATAAATTGTAAAACGTCTGTCTAGTATCAAATTACCCAAACAAATCCTCGAAATCAAATTAAATCCAATAGGTCGACTACACATATATTATTCCTTATAGGTAACAGAAGTGTCACTAAGGTTTAAGAACCCATAAATAAGTTACAGTTTTTTTTGGTTTAAAGACAGTTGACACTTAGCATCGACCAGAGTTTCATATCTTTATCCAAAGTCAAAATCCAATATATTTTCGGTTCGGTTCAAACAATGTATGTCAGGTACAGAAGACTGATCTCTTGCCTTGAAATATGAAAAGCTGATTCAGAAATCTGTGTCCTATAAGGGATTTGATGCCACTAAATTATTATTATTCACGTCATAGAGAGAATCCCAATATTTCATAACTAACCATCATAGCTTGAGTGTATTTATTAAAGTTCACCACATCGTATAATGCTATATCTACGTATATGTTACAAGCTATCTTTTCTAATTCATGACAATTATGGTGAACATATATGCTACCAGACCTGGCAAGCATTGCAGAGGCGAAGGAATGACGTGGAGTGAAATAAGAGAACCGCCCAGGACCGATCAGTCTGGTTTCCTACGCTGCCTCCTACCATCTTGGGTGACAGAAGTATTTAAGTAATTCGTATTCAATAGTACTGTAAAATAATTACAGTCAGTATATATAATACAAATACGAAACAAAGTATAATGTAGAGAAAGCGTACCTTGAATTTAAAACTAATTTTATTTCTGAAAACGATTATTTAGAATTATTTCATATATGGCAGCCCTGAGTGACCCTGCGTTTTATGACCTCGCAGATGACAGGTCATATTTATCATTTCACCCTAGTCTGCGTTTGATGGCTTGCTTAATGGCGGGAAATTTGACAGTTGGATAATCTTATCTTTTTACGCAATAACATAATCTGTGATTCTTTTTCTATCAATGTTCGCAAATTTACCTTCTATTATTTAGAAATTACTGCCTTTATTATACAGACATAGTATTTTAATACACAAAAACATTTATTTCAAATTAAAATGTCTACGGTTTTTTGATTAATAAAATAATGTAATTTAATTTTATACGCAAAGTTAATTGAGCTAAATTAAAAGCTTCTAAATAGGAATTGGATATAATATTGTCTATATAGAACAAGAAGACATTTACTTTGAGGTATTTAATTAAATTTATGGTCGACACTAGTATTATTAGGCACAAATCTTACCAATAACCAAAAAATACGTTCAACAGCATACCTGAAAAGAAACAAAAGTTTAGTAAAGCGTCATCTATATTCTGCGAATTTAAACTTAAGTTGATTATATTAGTACCAAAGTGTGCGGCTAGATGGCGCTGAAATCAAATTAAAAAACTATTGATTTTTATCAAGCTGTAATAAATTGTATTATTAATTGCATTTCTAAAGATAGCTTACTTGAAACGAAAAGTTATTGAACCAAAAACGTTTACTGGTTTTCGGGTTTCTTATGGAATAAGTTTCGTATTCTGGAGATACAAATGTAAAACAATTGAGAAATTGCATCCCAGCATTAGATTGTCAAGTATGAAATGTTTTACCGTCTATGAAAAATTATATTACACATTTTAAGCGTCAAACATCGCAAAATGTTTCAAAAAGCCTTTCCAAAAGGTACTGTAACAGGTGTTGGCGACGCTAACCACGCCATTGATTGGAAACCATTAGGCGATCCGTCAATTTAAATATTTTTCCCATCAAACACACGCGGTGAGCTTGGGTACATGCACTGAAAATACTTCATCATTTACTAAAGTATATTTATTTTGCGCACATGTGAGGACAATCACATATGAATATATGTTATAAGATATACATCTGAAAATAACATATATCCCGCAATATAGCACACAATTCCCGGGACTCTTTGTTTTGAAGTATCGTCTTATGATTCGCCGTATTTGCTATTAGTCCGGTCAATTTAGACATTCGAACGTACATAAAGTCCCAAAAAGCTGATAATCAGTAAAATTGTTCAAAACATAATTATAAATAATACTTAAAAGTTCGCAATTTTCAGCAAAACGGTAAATTTTATCATAAAAGTACCTACCATAGACAACCATGTAGATCATAAAATAATCTAAAATGTATGGATACTTTTTTCCCTACGATGATGGGGAACAATTTTACTGATTTTCAGCTTGTTGGGAGTTAATGTACCTTCACTCTCATTTTTTGGTTTTGATTGACGGGGCTATATATATACGAAAACAATATCACAAAAGACACTTTTGAGGTGTCTAAAACCAAAAATTTCACACGCAACTCCATTTTCTAAATGCGTTTTTTTTATAGAACTCCCCCGATGTCAAGTGGTACCATGGACAATGCCAGAGCTCGCGAGTACGTTGCCGGACTTTTAAATAACATCGTTGAAGAGTTCGTCCTTCCACAATTGAGCGTTATTTAGGCCAGATTTTGCCTACTGAAGTATTTCCGAACCAATTCGACTTAAGTCATTCAAAGAGCGTACCAATTCTTAAAAGCCGTCAGGGCAGTGCGAGTGTCCATGTCCATTTGCTCCCTGTTCTTTATAAAAAAAGGCCGGCAACGCATTCACGAGCCCTCTGAAATTGAGTGTCCATGGGCGTCAGTATCACTTAACACCAGATGAGCCTACTGCCCGTTTGTCCCCTGTTCTTTAAAAAAAAGGCCGGCAACGCACTTGCGATCCCTCTGACATTTAGAGTGTCCATGGGCGGCAGTATCACTTAACATCAGATGAGCCTCCTGCCCGTTTGCCCCCTGTTCTTTAAAAAAAAAGGCCTGCAACGCACTTGCGAGCCCTTTGAAATTGACAGTGTCCATGGGCGGCAGTATCACTTAACATCAGATGAGCCTCCTGCCTGTTTGCCCCCTGATCTTAAAAAAAAAGGCCGGCAACGCATTCGCGAGCTCTCTGAAATTGAGTGTGTCCATGGGCGGCAGTATCACTTAAAAAAAAGGCCAGCAACGCACTCGAGCTCTCTGATATTGAGATACCTACTCCATAAAATACTAGAGGCGGTTGCAATACTGCCAGTGGATTATTATTAAAATTTCAAAGTTATATTAAGTATTCAAACTTGTAATTGAATCTAGATCTAGATTGTGTAAATATTTATGGGTAAGCGTGTCTTTGCAAAATAGACTTTTTATGTTGCGAGATTATATGCAAAACTTCTTTTCTTTTCTTTTTGTGTCTACTGTTTATTCAACGTTTTAAATATAGCTGGCGAACATTTGATGATGATGATTGACGAAAAAGAGTGGCGGAGAGTTTATTGCCAGTTCTTCTCTTCCGTTCTACGGTCTTGATTTGAGAACTGGCAGTAAATGTAAAATTAGAAGCATTTCATAAATACATATATATATTTTTTGACGTTCATAAGTGTACATTGTGTGTTACCTACATTAATAAATGATTTTTTAGGTGATCCTCCTCCTTAACATCTTTTATGTTGACGCGCATAATATACTTGGTTACCTATATGAATAAAGTTATTTTCAGTTTGAATAAAATCGTGTATTTAAAGTTTTTTTAATAATTTGAATAGAGTAATTCCCCCTTAATAAATGTATCCTCTAAAACTTCCCTGGACATCTTGATTCCTCCTAAATGTGGGGAGAAAACCCTACGTTGGCATCACTGCCCGAGACGAACTGTGCTACGCACTTGTGGGGGATCTCCCCTACCATAAACAAGATGGTTTAGATGCGACACAGCTTATAAATCGGCATATTCCGCATACAGAGTGTACACTGTGCCGCATAATTGTCAACAAATTTATGGTGTGTTTGTTTTGTGTAAGTTATTGGTTATCAGGAAGACATCGTTATTCGTGCCACACGTAAAGATCATTTCTTTGCGCCACTGCCATCAGAATTTTATTAGGAATTGTAGACCAAGATCAAAAAGCGGCATCTTCCTCCAATCTGAAGGGAGAAGCACGAACTACTGACTTTCTCAAGGTCACAGTGGCTTATCAGAAACATTCTGATACTTGATAGTGTTATTCAGGGGTACAGTTAGCCTAGTCAGTTTTAGTTATAGTCTGACAGTTTGAGTAATTTATGCGGCCTACCCAAATGTCTTGTCTTTGGACTTGACAGGTCCACTCAATCTGTGTGGTTGTTTCCTCAAAAGACCATTTCAGACTGCAATCTACATGGTCTTCACATAATCTTGTTTTGTCTGGACTTTAAGAGACTGTGACCTCTGAGTTTGTTTCGGCGTTTCTTCTCAGAGTAGTCAGATAGGAAACGTCGATCTCATCTAGTTTAAAAAAAAATCGGTTGTCTGTAAAGTCGGTTTACTGACGATAGTTGAACGTGACAACGTCATAAAACAATATTGATGGGATGGTTGCATTTTAAGCAAAAAAAAAATTAAATTTAATTTGTTTGATAGGTATTTTGTATGGATATAGAGAAGGAGGTAAATGGAAATCACAATTGAATTAATCAAGTTACATTTATTTGTACGCATAAATACAATTATGTCAATTTTAAATGGAACGCCTCCGAGTGAGGTAACGCCTCAGAGCGAGGTAACGCCTCAGAGCGAGGTAACGCCGCATGAGTTTTTTCGTGCGTGCAGCCGGCTCCATCGAATTATAAGACGTTGTCACGTCAAAAATATGTTTGACGTGTAAAAGTGTTTGTAAAAACCTACTTACAGAAATAAATCATTTATCATTTAGTGGCTTCAGCGCGTGACTCTCATCCCAGAATCTTGGCTGTGCCCCAATAGACTTTTCTAAGAGGAGGACATTGTGAAGAAACCATACATCACCTATTTGATTAGAAAAACTAAATGATTACAAAACAAACAGAAATCTGAGGAAAATAAAGAGATGAAGAAACAATGGAATGATTGTTGGTTCAAAACTCCAAAAATCGATATTAGAGACATCGCTACCTGCCGTGTGGTAACGCGGAACTGACGATCACGATATATTTCGTGTTTCCAATTCAGCCTCAGAACTTTTAACGATCTATATTGTCATTACAGAACATAGATGAAGCAGTGGCAACCCTGAGTGTTTAAAACACTGATATACCAATGGAGTTTCAGAAAAATGATTACAGATAGAGAGATCTGTGGCCAAAAGTATCACCTCGACGTCCGCCTTTCCACAACTGAGCGTGTTTCAAGGCAGTTTTTGCCGCGCACAACGACTATGTGGAACCAGCCGCCCACTGAAGTATTTCCGAACCAATTCGACTTAGGGTCCTTCAAGAAAAGAGCGTACCTATTCTTAAAAGGCCGGCAACGCACTCGCGAGCCCTCTGGCATTGAGAGTGTCCATGGGCGGCGGTATCACTTAACATCAGGTGAGCCTCCTGCCCGTTTGCCCCCCGTTCTATTAAAAAAAAAAAAGGTCGCTGGAGACGTTGGCAGCTCAATAATGTATTTGATCCCTTGGAGGATGGGACGGGCTTTGGTATGGGATGCTATTTGTGTGGACACCCCGTCTCACCTTCCTTGGTCAAGTACAAAAGCGGCCGCAGAGCAGACGGAAAATATGTCTTTCCTCCAACTTTGATTTTGTTCACTTTGGAGTAGAGACTCTTGGGCCGTGGGGTTCAAGTAGGCACTAATTAAAGATTTAAGTTGGCGCCTGGAAGATAGTAATGGTGACCCCAGAGCTCGTGCTTTCCTTTACAAATAAGTATCGCAATACAGGGAGGAAATGCTGCCAGAATTTTTAATTATTACTAAACAAATGACGAAGAATTTAAGAATTGGTACCCTAAGTCGAATTGGTTCGGAAATACTTTAATAGGCAACTAGTTCCATGGTAGTGGTACGCGAAAACTACCTTAAAAAAAGCTCAGTTTTGGAAAATAGAAATGATTAAGTATTAACTAAATAAATCCTTTGAAAGCTTTTTTTCTTCAATAATATGTAATAAAACAATTCTAATTCCTATAAAATATATATTTTATAGAAATTGGAGTCTATAAATCGCCTAGGAAATTTTAATGCAATTGATAAACTTACCGAACTCACGCGTAATATAATAAGTAAGCGATAACCAAACGGCATTTGCGCTCTGATTGTTTGATTAAGTCACTTACCTAACCTAACCGTTTAGAATCTTACGAATGGATATCCGTTAGTTTATAAATTTACTACGAGAGTCACGTGGTCTCGTAGGAGTTTGTGAAAATGTGGGCGTAAAATATTACAATTTATCTCTCGTTTAGAATCCTACGAAACTTGCGGATTTTGTTATATTCCGGTGACATATATATACTATAAAATAATATAGTAAAATATAGTAAAGGATCACGTTGCCGTTCACCAACCAGATGGACCGATCAAGTGTCAAGTCAACTCATCATCCTCAAAACTGTCATAAGAGAGACGCTGGACAGGAACTGGTGGAAACAGAGTCCGCTCCAGATGCTTCCTTGCTGACCACGACGCTCAGACATGAGCTATCGACTAAAGACAGAGAGATAGAGAATTCGTATCATCAGTGTTGTGTTAGAGAATTTTTATTTTTGATAAAATAAATGTTAATAAATGCTACAATGCTACGTCGTAGCTGCTACGAACAGAATTGTCAACTATTAAAAGAAATGTTTCGTCAGAAATCAGGGCAGCTGTAATAAAAGTGTAATATTAAAAGGTAGTATAATTGTTATTAAAGAAGCTTTGTTCGCCTTAATTTAAATGATTCATATTTTTACAATAAAGAATAAATAACGAATTGTGAATAAACACATTTTATTCACTTTAGGCTTGGTATAAAAATGAAATGAATCAGTGCTTATCTTATCTTAAATGCTTCTTTTAAAGAGCGTGTGTGTAATGCGTGTGGGCTGTGGTTGTAATTGGCCCTGGCTCAGCATTATGATGAGGAGCAGACTGTTCCACAGCGCTGGTCATTCTGCCAGAGACCACAGCAGCTAGTTTGCGCCTCAGTCACAAAAGACGAGTTATTTCAACGTGTTCTGTATGGACGGCTTTTGTATATTCATAATAGGATTAAAGATTTTAGGTTAGTTAGGTATTAAAATACCTTTTTCAGCTTGACACAAAAGCTTATTGGGTTGCGATACGCAATAAGATTTTTATTTTAATTTTCTTTATCCGTTTTTAGTATTACTAAGTAGGTTAAGGATGTTAATAATTTAAACTTAGTTTTAGCAGGAAGCAATGAGAGAAAGAAAGCCATGAGGATATTTGGAAAAGGAGGGGGCCGGAGGGGGCCGTTACCCGTGATGGAAGATAGGATATATCAAGATAAAAGGTGGACTTTGAAATGGAAAGGACCAAGGGGAAAGAGAGAGGGCGTATTTGTTTAAGTTGTTTGGAAAAGCAGGAGGATTTTACCCATGAGGGTACTGAAGGAAGTGAGGATATTAGGATAAAAAGAAAGAAATGTATAGATGTACTAGCTGATCCGGCAAACGTCGTTTTGCCATGTTTATCATTTATAATAAAAAATAGGGGTTTATCGTAGAGGGGTGAAAATTAGGGGTTGTATGTATTTTTTAATGCTGTATCATAAAAAAATATTTTTTTTTCTCTAAAAATTAAAAAAAAAATACCCTTATCATTTAGGGCGATTAAATTGCAGTAGATTGATTAGAAACTAAACGGGCTTTTATAATTATATTATATTGCATAGATGAACAGACGTTTTTAATTGTCCGTTGAGTTAAAATCATGCAAAATAATCGTAAATCTATATATATAAAAATGAAACCCGTTTTCCGTTGTCACGACATAACTTGAAAACGGCTTGACCGATTTGTCGGATTTTTTTATATAATATTCCTTGAAGTACGAGGATGGTTCTTACGGAGAGAAAAATTAAAAAAAAAGGGTGCGTGTACTTATGTACGCGCGTAAGAAGTTATACTTCTTTGGCATTATTAAAAATAGTTTTTGATTGCATGCAAATAATTAATTACAATTAAATAATCAAAGACTGGAAAAGGAGTCATTAAAGTCAATAAAGTTCAGTTTACATTTGAAAAATTAATTAAATAAATATTTATTATTATTCTCTTACATTAAACAAATAAAACACTATTTATCTTTAAAACATTTTTATTTCATTATACTATTTATTTTTAAGTGACTGTCTTCATCAGAATTTCGGTTTGTAATTTTAAATTAATCATTACTTGGTTGTGCATCTACGAGGCTTCTCCAAAACTAAAACTACTACTTGCTTTCTGCAACAAATAAGAGAATATTAATTTAAGCTCTGTCCATGCAAAACTTAAATTTTTTTATAATTCATATTATAAATTTTTTAACACATTTATATTAATATAATTATATAAATGTGTTAATAATATAATTTGTAGCACATGCTACAGACCTGGATAGCAACTTTCTTTTATTCTATTTAGAGATAGAGATAATTTAAATATAATACCGGTGTCTTCCTTGTAGGTTTCTTTGGAGTTGTTTGGGGATTCTTGTTGTTCAGTTCGACATGATTTTCTTTAACCTTTCTTTAATCCTACAAAATAATGAAATTGTTAAGTTATGTTGTCACTGTTGTGCACACCTTTGTTTGACTTTTTTAGTATTCAAGTTATGTCAAAACTGATTTATTACCTTGTCATTGTTGGCTTTTGGGATATCAATTGTTTCCAAAATGATTTTTTTTGTAATATCCTGAAATATATAAATAACATCTATTAATTTAAGTATCATGGTGAGTGGTTCGCACTCAGGTATTAAGGTGTATTATACCCACTGTACATTATAAGTGGGAATGGGCTCACTTCTGGCTGGACAGAGTTTCGGTACTACAAGTGCAACATGGATGTTTTGAGGTATTACAATATCTCTAACTACCTGTAGGGGAATAAAGTACTGTTGTGAGCATATGCCTATGCTTGAAAGGTTGAACCTTGAACATCACCATACATCATATTTATAATTAACATTCCTACCTCGACACCATCACAATCAAATTCATTGAAATCTACTTCAAACCGTTGCGGTATCATCTCTGCCATATCCATTGTGTCTCGAGAAGGTGATGGTGGCTTTGTTCCACCTCCAGTTTTAGATGTTTCACGGCGATAAGATGACAACTCTTTTTTTGTATTCAATTTAGTGCACTTCCACTGATTCATCAATTGTTTTTTGTCTCTTGTCCTTATATTTGCTAGATTAAATCTGAAAAATTACATGTTTTGATTAAATAATGTGGTCATTTTTTTGAGATGCAGGTACTTATTAAAATGTTTACTTCTCTGTTATATCGCTCCAAGCCTTCATTTTCTCCTTATTAGTATTCGTGCTTAAATCTTTGTTCTCAATTATTGATATATAGAATATTTCTAAAACGTTGCTGTAACAAACGCAATAAACATAAGCAATGAATAATGGTTCATGTTTCAGTTTTAATCAACAATAATACTCGATAATACCTACGGATAGTTAACCTCAATTGTATTGAAGCACTCAGGAAGGTTGGCACAGTTTTTTCACAAATATTTTATCATATTAATTAGTTTTGATTTAGATATTAAATTTAAATCACTTCTGATTATAATTCAGACGCACATATAAAATTCGCACTTGTATAATGAAAATAACTAGATACATAGATAATCTTTTATTTTAAACAATAATTCAAACTCCTATATTTGTTTAAAAGGTAAATGTCAATGTCAGATGTCAATTGTCATGGATATTCAAAATTCTTGTTAAGCTGCTAAGCTAAGAAATAGAATATGCGTGAAGTTAGCTTATATTCTATTTCTTTTGTAGATTGCGCACGCTATAATCACACTCCGAATTTTGTGTCATAGGTGCGCGCGCATCGTAAAATTTCACTCTCATCAAATTTTCATAACGCGCCTAAAGAAGTATAACTTCAAAATTGAGTGAAAAAGTCTAAAAACATCACTTTTCTATATTCCCATACAAAATATTCGTAATAATATTTAAAGGCAATTTGAACTTTAATACCATATCATAAAGTTCAAGTATTAGTGGAAGG
Organism: Pieris napi; assembly: GCF_905475465.1. Taxonomy (NCBI): domain Eukaryota; kingdom Metazoa; phylum Arthropoda; class Insecta; order Lepidoptera; family Pieridae; genus Pieris; species Pieris napi. The sequence continues at coordinate 464,873 of NC_062251.1, read as the reverse complement.
GTTCCGAAGGTAAATTTTTATTTTTTGACATAATGTATTTGTTGTATTATCAACTTTCTTTTTTTTATCTTACTAGCTAGACCGGTGTCCCGAATAGCAGAATAAGTATTTAAAAAAATCAAGAATCGACTGTTAGGCGGTACGATGTTCGCCAAGCCAGCTAGTTAATAATAAATTAGTTTATGACATTAAGATTACGTAAATTATAATTATAATTTACATCCTGTCTTCAATTTTTTTTATGTAATAGGAGGCAAACGGAAAGGAGGCTCATCTGATGTTAAGTGATACCGCCGCCCATAGACACACACACTGTCAAAGGGCTCACGTACCCTGTTTTGAAGGACCTTAAGTCGAATTGGCTCGGAAATATTTCAGTGGGCAGCTGGTTTCACATAGTGGTGCTGGCAAAAACTGCATTAAACGCTCAGTTGTGGAACGACGGACTTCGAAGTTATGGCTCTTTGTATATAAGTGTAATTTCGTGTGTTTGCATTTGTGTTTGTGTAGTACTATTGTAAAACAATCTTACTTTTGTACTGAATTGTCTCTGCTGTGTCTGAATAATAAATAAAGTAAATTTACATGAATCTAATTATTTAAATTTTCTCTTAGATAACAGTTTAGCTGGAGTAATGTCGTCCATTATCGTCTCGTCAAAAAGCGTTTAACTGTCAAACTTCCTAATAAGTATATACAAAAAAGATTGACATTTTAAGTAACTTAGTAACGCGCCATCTGTTGACAGAGCAAGGAAGATAATTACAAAATGATATTCTTAATAATTATTCTTTTAATATTTGGACCTTTGTATGTTTAACTATATGTAGACCAACTCTAAGTGCCGTCTGGTTTCCAATTTACAGCGGCGGTCGCGCTCAAATCAGTCGTAAAGCAGTCATTTTACGATTTGGCATTCTGATAAACAATAAAAGTAAAGTAAAAAATCATTTAATCATATAGGTAATATAATGTACACTTATGACTCGTGATTAAGCCAAATCATAAAATGACTGCTTCACGACTGATTTGAGCGCGACCGCCGCTGCGAAAACCGCTGTGTGAGTTCGAAAAGTGAGTTACAGAATCGCAAGGCTCATCTCATGTGTGAACGTTCCAACTCATACAGAACGCGAGGAATAGCAATCCAAAAGTCGCTTAATATTTACGAGAAATGAAGAGCCAATAAATAATAGAACAATGTTATTTTGTGGAACACAATAAAACTAGGGTTCGCAGCGGATTACGAAATAGGCTGATAAAAACACGCGTGGCGTCTGTCTGTCTATCCGTGTATTGATTATACATTAGAGGCATAATTTTATGTATATTATTTCTGAGATAGGGAAAGAAGAAAACGTTCGTATTTCCGAACCAATTAGGGTCCTTCAAGAAAAGAGCGTACCAGTTTCAAAGGTTGGCAACGCACTTGCAAGGCTTTGAGATTGCCCATGGGTTCGTTTAGTAGTTTACTAATAATGTAAAACTCATTTAAAGACAAATTTGCGCGCCATTGTGTGTGGCAGAATACGCGAACTTACGATTGTACCTTTCACATTTTTACACGCTTTATATTAGCTTCACCTGTATGTATGTATGTAACCGACTCCGTCGGACTCGATTTTGACCCAATTTTAACGGACAGATTTAATTCAAACTTTGCGCACCTGTCAAAGATCGATGACAATGCAATAATCCGAAAAAAAAAATAACTAAAAAATAAATAATAGTTTAAAAAAACTAAAAAACACGCTTTTAAAGCACATCAAACTAAAAAGTGAAAAATAATTCCTAATTTAGGCTGAAAATGGTAATGAACAAAAAATAGTAGTATTATTGTGAAAAAGCGTGGGACGCTCTGTTCTATCGAGTTTAGTTTAGTTTTTTAAACTATTTTTTTTTTTTACCATATTCTTGCAATAAATTTATTATTATTACTATTAATTTCGTTCTTCTGAAGTGATGCCCTTTTGACCAATGAGGCTTTAAACCGAAATTAGTAATAAAGTAAACAATAAATTTCAGCTAGTGTTTTCTAAACCAAGATGGCCGCGATGTTTAAGTCGAAACTAGCAACGTATTCCACCCCACAATTTTAATCACACAACAAATGGCAAGATTTTTGCGAGAAATTCTTCATTTTTCATTCAAAAGCGTGCTTTTAATACTGCACCGTCAATATGGAATGATTACTGCGTATAAAGGTATGTCAGAGGTTACGTATGTGATGTGTTCTGTGTGAATATTCAGCATTTTTATATTATTCAGCATTATAATTATATAAATGTGTTAATAATATAATTTGTAGCACATGCTACAGACCTGGATAGCAACTTTCTTTTATTCTATTTAGAGATAGAGATAATTTAAATATAATACCGGTGTCTTCCTTGTAGGTTTCTTTGGAGTTGTTTGGGGATTCTTGTTGTTCAGTTCGACATGATTTTCTTTAACCTTTCTTTAATCCTACAAAATAATGAAATTGTTAAGTTATGTTGTCACTGTTGTGCACACCTTTGTTTGACTTTTTTAGTATTCAAGTTATGTCAAAACTGATTTATTACCTTGTCATTGTTGGCTTTTGGGATATCAATTGTTTCCAAAATGATTTTTTTTGTAATATCCTGAAATATATAAATAACATCTATTAATTTAAGTATCATGGTGAGTGGTTCGCACTCAGGTATTAAGGTGTATTATACCCACTGTACATTATAAGTGGGAATGGGCTCACTTCTGGCTGGACAGAGTTTCGGTACTACAAGTGCAACATGGATGTTTTGAGGTATTACAATATCTCTAACTACCTGTAGGGGAATAAAGTACTGTTGTGAGCATATGCCTATGCTTGAAAGGTTGAACCTTGAACATCACCATACATCATATTTATAATTAACATTCCTACCTCGACACCATCACAATCAAATTCATTGAAATCTACTTCAAACCGTTGCGGTATCATCTCTGCCATATCCATTGTGTCTCGAGAAGGTGATGGTGGCTTTGTTCCACCTCCAGTTTTAGATGTTTCACGGCGATAAGATGACAACTCTTTTTTTGTATTCAATTTAGTGCACTTCCACTGATTCATCAATTGTTTTTTGTCTCTTGTCCTTATATTTGCTAGATTAAATCTGAAAAATTACATGTTTTGATTAAATAATGTGGTCATTTTTTTGAGATGCAGGTACTTATTAAAATGTTTACTTCTCTGTTATATCGCTCCAAGCCTTCATTTTCTCCTTATTAGTATTCGTGCTTAAATCTTTGTTCTCAATTATTGATATATAGAATATTTCTAAAACGTTGCTGTAACAAACGCAATAAACATAAGCAATGAATAATGGTTCATGTTTCAGTTTTAATCAACAATAATACTCGATAATACCTACGGATAGTTAACCTCAATTGTATTGAAGCACTCAGGAAGGTTGGCACAGTTTTTTCACAAATATTTTATCATATTAATTAGTTTTGATTTAGATATTAAATTTAAATCACTTCTGATTATAATTCAGACGCACATATAAAATTCGCACTTGTATAATGAAAATAACTAGATACATAGATAATCTTTTATTTTAAACAATAATTCAAACTCCTATATTTGTTTAAAAGGTAAATGTCAATGTCAGATGTCAATTGTCATGGATATTCAAAATTCTTGTTAAGCTGCTAAGCTAAGAAATAGAATATGCGTGAAGTTAGCTTATATTCTATTTCTTTTGTAGATTGCGCACGCTATAATCACACTCCGAATTTTGTGTCATAGGTGCGCGCGCATCGTAAAATTTCACTCTCATCAAATTTTCATAACGCGCCTAAAGAAGTATAACTTCAAAATTGAGTGAAAAAGTCTAAAAACATCACTTTTCTATATTCCCATACAAAATATTCGTAATAATATTTAAAGGCAATTTGAACTTTAATACCATATCATAAAGTTCAAGTATTAGTGGAAGGGTTCCGAAGGTAAATTTTTATTTTTTGACATAATGTATTTGTTGTATTATCAACTTTCTTTTTTTTATCTTACTAGCTAGACCGGTGTCCCGAATAGCAGAATAAGTATTTAAAAAAATCAAGAATCGACTGTTAGGCGGTACGATGTTCGCCAAGCCAGCTAGTTAATAATAAATTAGTTTATGACATTAAGATTACGTAAATTATAATTATAATTTACATCCTGTCTTCAATTTTTTTTATGTAATAGGAGGCAAACGGAAAGGAGGCTCATCTGATGTTAAGTGATACCGCCGCCCATAGACACACACACTGTCAAAGGGCTCACGTACCCTGTTTTGAAGGACCTTAAGTCGAATTGGCTCGGAAATATTTCAGTGGGCAGCTGGTTTCACATAGTGGTGCTGGCAAAAACTGCATTAAACGCTCAGTTGTGGAACGACGGACTTCGAAGTTATGGCTCTTTGTATATAAGTGTAATTTCGTGTGTTTGCATTTGTGTTTGTGTAGTACTATTGTAAAACAATCTTACTTTTGTACTGAATTGTCTCTGCTGTGTCTGAATAATAAATAAAGTAAATTTACATGAATCTAATTATTTAAATTTTCTCTTAGATAACAGTTTAGCTGGAGTAATGTCGTCCATTATCGTCTCGTCAAAAAGCGTTTAACTGTCAAACTTCCTAATAAGTATATACAAAAAAGATTGACATTTTAAGTAACTTAGTAACGCGCCATCTGTTGACAGAGCAAGGAAGATAATTACAAAATGATATTCTTAATAATTATTCTTTTAATATTTGGACCTTTGTATGTTTAACTATATGTAGACCAACTCTAAGTGCCGTCTGGTTTCCAATTTACAGCGGCGGTCGCGCTCAAATCAGTCGTAAAGCAGTCATTTTACGATTTGGCATTCTGATAAACAATAAAAGTAAAGTAAAAAATCATTTAATCATATAGGTAATATAATGTACACTTATGACTCGTGATTAAGCCAAATCATAAAATGACTGCTTCACGACTGATTTGAGCGCGACCGCCGCTGCGAAAACCGCTGTGTGAGTTCGAAAAGTGAGTTACAGAATCGCAAGGCTCATCTCATGTGTGAACGTTCCAACTCATACAGAACGCGAGGAATAGCAATCCAAAAGTCGCTTAATATTTACGAGAAATGAAGAGCCAATAAATAATAGAACAATGTTATTTTGTGGAACACAATAAAACTAGGGTTCGCAGCGGATTACGAAATAGGCTGATAAAAACACGCGTGGCGTCTGTCTGTCTATCCGTGTATTGATTATACATTAGAGGCATAATTTTATGTATATTATTTCTGAGATAGGGAAAGAAGAAAACGTTCGTATTTCCGAACCAATTAGGGTCCTTCAAGAAAAGAGCGTACCAGTTTCAAAGGTTGGCAACGCACTTGCAAGGCTTTGAGATTGCCCATGGGTTCGTTTAGTAGTTTACTAATAATGTAAAACTCATTTAAAGACAAATTTGCGCGCCATTGTGTGTGGCAGAATACGCGAACTTACGATTGTACCTTTCACATTTTTACACGCTTTATATTAGCTTCACCTGTATGTATGTATGTAACCGACTCCGTCGGACTCGATTTTGACCCAATTTTAACGGACAGATTTAATTCAAACTTTGCGCACCTGTCAAAGATCGATGACAATGCAATAATCCGAAAAAAAAAATAACTAAAAAATAAATAATAGTTTAAAAAAACTAAAAAACACGCTTTTAAAGCACATCAAACTAAAAAGTGAAAAATAATTCCTAATTTAGGCTGAAAATGGTAATGAACAAAAAATAGTAGTATTATTGTGAAAAAGCGTGGGACGCTCTGTTCTATCGAGTTTAGTTTAGTTTTTTAAACTATTTTTTTTTTTTACCATATTCTTGCAATAAATTTATTATTATTACTATTAATTTCGTTCTTCTGAAGTGATGCCCTTTTGACCAATGAGGCTTTAAACCGAAATTAGTAATAAAGTAAACAATAAATTTCAGCTAGTGTTTTCTAAACCAAGATGGCCGCGATGTTTAAGTCGAAACTAGCAACGTATTCCACCCCACAATTTTAATCACACAACAAATGGCAAGATTTTTGCGAGAAATTCTTCATTTTTCATTCAAAAGCGTGCTTTTAATACTGCACCGTCAATATGGAATGATTACTGCGTATAAAGGTATGTCAGAGGTTACGTATGTGATGTGTTCTGTGTGAATATTCAGCATTTTTTAAAAGAGTTTTTACTTGTCAACTATCAACATTTTGTGAGTGATTATACAGGGTGGTCAAAAAGTCGTGGATCAAACGCAAATAGGGGATAGATGAGGTCATCAGCTGCAAACCAAAGTAATTTTTTTTCACAGTGGGGGCCGAAGTAAACAAAAAGTTATGATTTGAAAATTTTTATATCGTATAACTTAATATTATCTTCAATACACTCAATAAACAACTATAAATAGTATATCTAACGCAAGAACTCATCAATACCAATCTAGTGGATATTATGAAAAAGATACAGTAAATTTTTTCGAATTTTAATAAGAATTAGTAAAAAAAGTCAATTTTCTCATAAAACGCAAAATAAATTATAACTCTGCAGGGGTTGAGCTTAGAGACCTCCCGTAGAACAATTTTTTGCAGCTGATGACCTCATCTATCCCCTATTTGCGTTTGATCCACGACTTTTTGGCCACCCTGTATATATCATACTGTAAAACAGAACTGGCAATGAGAGGGGCATATATACAGATAAAAGTTTGACTTTAAAGACTACTTCCACGTGGAAACGACGAAGGGGAAGAAGGAGAGAGGGCGCCCTTAGGATAGAATATGTAGAAGAGTTAGCTGGTAGCGAAAAGAGTAAGTCATGGAGATATTTGGAAAAAGCTGGAAAAAAAAATAACAAATTTAGACTATACAATGCATTTAATTATAAATTTCGATCGTTTGATAACACTATATATTTAAAAAAAATAGTAGCTCCAACTATTAAAAACATATTCTATTATAATTGAAAACCTTAATTTAAAAGAATCCATACCCATCCACATTTCTACCGCACACGGCGACGCTTAACCGGAGTTATCGAATTTCTATTTGTGCTAAAATACAGATTGCAGTGTTATTGATTTAAGCAATATTTAGCCGTTCCGCATATTGATTATAGGGCTGTCTGCCGCGTTATATTTTCGTATTTGTAATATTTAATTCTTGTCTATTGCCATTCTATTTGTACTCTATGAGCACTCGTTAATTGTATTTGATGCCTATATGAACTTTACTTTCGAAGAACACAAATACACACACATATATGCCAATCAAAACCGTTAATTAGTCTAATTATATATATTACAGTATCAAAATAAAACAAAAGTTACGGTGTAAAAATAAGTTTATATTATGTTATTTTAATTATAGCTTGAATAAAGTAGAAAATCAAAATGGCGGTGCGCCATTTGTCATATAAACTTTTCCCGCGCTAGAATTTGAAAGGATATCGGCAGACCTAACCAAGGCGAGTATTTAAAAAAAAAGTTGTTAACTGTCAAATCAATAAATTCGTTTCATAAAACTAACCACAGCCCTAACAGATTAAAAATGTATTTTATTTACTGTATCGGAACAACTTGAACTCTGTATCCAGTATATTTCAGGTAAAAAATATTTAAAACGTAGTAATATGTGTATATTTACTAACGAGCAGTGTTGGCCTAGTGGCTTCAGCGTGGGACTTTCATCCCTGAGGTCGTAGGTTCGATCCCCGGCTGTGCACCAGTGGACTTTCTTTCTATGTGCGCATTTAACATTCGCTCGAACGGTGAAGGAAAACATCGTGAGGAAACCGACATGTCTTAGACCCAAAAAGTCGACGGCGTGTGTCAGACACTGGAGGCTGATCACCTACTTGCCTATTAGATTTAAAAAAATGATCATAAAACAGATTCAGAAATCTGAGGCCAAGACCTAAAGAGGTTGTAGCGCCACTGATTTATTTATTTTTTTATATTTATTAACATATGATTGAGCCCTTTATGAATAAAGTTATATAAAAACCCCAAGCCCCATTTTAACAATAATATATTTAAATGATTTAGGTCCCAAAATGGCGTCTAAGTCAGCAGTAGACCGCAATATAGAACCCAACTTCCGTGGGAACTCTTTGTATTGAAGAAATGACATAGGTCCGCCAATCATAGGAGAATATATATTGTAAATACTTAATTATGTAGAAATAAAGAAAATAATCGCAAATTAACACGTTCGTTGCATTACGAGATCTATCAGATCTCTTGCAGGACTTTCGTATTGTGCGTTGAACATAATCATGTTATTTCACTCCTTGCGGGAGGATCTAACTTGTAAAGTTCTTTAAGGATGAGCAGGACAAATATACATATTTGCTTCCTACTTAAAGCTGAATTCAAGGACATTAAAAAATAAATTAGAGATGGATTAGGTCCCTAACGCACAGTACTGTAATTGTTTTAATTCCTTGCATTAGGAGATATGTCGGTACTCGTGAAATCGTACGCCTCGTAGACGCAAGAGATGGAGGATGGGATTTTTAGTGTTGTCCTAGAATCGACATTCAGGAAGTCGCGGGCACGTTTTGGAAACAACACTCGCGTATATACCAGCGTGTTGATTATTTTTGATAAACAATGAGTGATTTTAAAAGAAAAAAGTGTAAAAAATCTATTTTATTGGTGAGGTTTCTAACAAAAAATCAACGCCGGATTATACTGCTGCATCGTCCAGTAAAATATTTGTTTTGGAAAATGTTCAAATTTGCCCCCCATTGACTAATAATGACAGTGATTCTGATTATGAAATATTTAACGATAAACCTTTTTCGTTGGAGCACACGCAGTTAAACAGCACTGACGCTTCTAAAAAAACTAAATGAATTGTTACCATTTGCGCGTAATGTGCAAGCAATCAATGTGCTTACCACGTTTTAATGAAAAACACTTTGCATAATTAATAAAACTTTTAGAATCGATAACTGAGATATTATTTTATTCCCATCACTACTTACTACACATATTGAACTATCTTCGGTTGCGGTACGAGATACAATCTATATCTAATTTTTTTTTGGTATTTGTAGTTTATTCAAATGTCGTAACTGCGTGCGAACCTAGCAAAATATAAAGCAATTAGCTATCTTTCACCCACAAAAACTTCAAAATATATGTCATTGTTTTTTTGGAAGATATAAATTATTTTCAAAAGTGTATTTTTAGGAGACTGATTAGGTCTCAAACGCACCCAGGGATAGGCTTGTTACGAGATCTTTTAGGTCTCCATAGCACCAGCTGAAAGTTCTTTAAAAATGATGGCGCAGTGAACGTGTTAACACAGCAAGGTTATTAAAACGACTCGGCAAAAGCTCTCCATGGAGATGAAAATGTCCGCCGAGATATTTCCCATCAGTTTTATTGTTAATCTGTTAATTAGGACCATTAGCACAAATGTGAGACGGTATTTGAATGCATGATTTTCGTGGAAGAGATTTCTCTTCAACAATATTCATTATCTAATATATAAAATTCTCGTGTCACAATCGTTCCCATACTCCTCCGAAACGGCTCGACCGATTCTTATGAATTTTTTATGCAGTAAGACTGAGATTCGGACAACATATATTTCTCATCCCCCTGAATATTAAGGGTGGTCCCACCCCTACATTTTTAATTTTTTAGACAAAACTTTATGTTTTTATTTTTTTATGATACAGCATACAAAAATACATACAACCCTTAATTGTCACCCCTATACGATCAACCTCTATTTTTTATTATAGTAGATAGTTATTTTTATTGAACTAAAAAAATGTTTCCTAGAAATAATATTCATGTCAAAACGACGTTTGCCGGGTCAGCTAGTATTTCAGTAAATTCACGTAAAAACTATTGGATAATACACTGAAATCTTGGTCAAGAATCACTTTATCTAGGGAAAGCTACAGTTTTTGCGATTATCGCAATTTTTGGGTGGAATGCCGGTTTCCTCACATTGTGTAACTTGCGAGTTAATAGCGCACATAGATAGAACATTCTTTAAGAACCCATTGTTCAGATTTCATTTGAACATTGAACAACTGCTGACACGGCTCACGTGGTTGTACTAAATCTTAACAGCTGAAGATGTGACACCATCAGCTCACAAGAATAATATTATGTATGTGTGAATAGGTGTAAGTAGTATTTTAGATATAACAATAAATCAGATTTGAATATTGCTGTCTTATTCTCGCTTCCTCTCAAAGTGGAGAAGACTTCCAAGCCCTTAATTATCGTGGTGATGTCCGATAGCTTTGAGACAATGCCACCACTTTGAACCTCTGATCCTAGCAGGACTCCGTTTTGTTACCTTAGGTCTCTTGGTGCAGACATCCCGTACTTAATATAATCACTAATTATGTGTTCAGGTCGTTAGGTTCTTAGGTCTCCCCCTCATACATTTAGTTATCTAATGCAGCTTGTTGTATACACATAGACAAAAGTGTAACTCAAGTTTAAATACACATTGACAGTCCACTGTCTGGCAAGCTATACAACGGTATTACAGGGTTGGAGCCTACTTACGCCATTATTATTATTATTTACGCCATTTTCCTGAAAGAGTAGGCACCACAGATCTTCACATGCCACGGTCCTCTATCTCTCGCTTCAATACATTCGCCATTAATGATGAGTACTTTTGGCCTGTCTCTTCTCTAGTACGTCCTTTGGTCCAGGTCTAACGAGGCCTACCCTACTACTGTAACCCGTTCTTCATTCATTCCAATACCCTTATTATTTCATACCCTTGTCTCATCCTCTTTTAACCCAAATAACTTTAGTGTAGATAAGCCAGTCGAGTTTTTACCGGTGCATTGTATATTTTCTCATTTTATTTCGTCAAATGTATTAAGTTTTCAGTGCTTTGTGATATTTCAACAAAGCCTCCATTTATTTGCATAAACTGGGTCAGGCTGCTCTTTAGCGTTTGTCTCTATTACAAATCCTATTTAGTTCCGCGGGTCTGCTTGCTTTAACACCAAGCTAGAGATTTCTATAATTAACCGTTTATTTGCAACGAAAGTGGTACATTCCGATTGATTATTAAAGAATCGGTTATATAAAAATAGCCCAGCAAAGTCATTTATAACTGTTGTCAAAACTTATGGTCCTAATACTCTCCCTATAATGACACCTTGCCTTTAAATGTCACATTTCCTTTGAAAGCACTACACGGCAGCCACGGCGTAACAATTTTTTATATACATCGTGGTGTATACCACCCAAAATGTTGGATATTCTTGTCAAAATGTAATGGTTTTAAAATCGGCCGGGTCACTGTCTCTTTAATAAATATCCCTTTGTCCTAGACAGTCAGTCCCTTGTACAGCTTAAACGCAGAGGAATCAATATATAGCCGCATTTAAAAAGCCAATCTAAGAATTTCTTTTCAATATCGTATAACAAAAACAGATTATTTACAAAACATATTAGCATATTTAAATTACACATTACAAATCAGTGATAAAAAAGGTGTTTAAAGAAAACTTAAGCCACCAAACTAGACTATTAAATGTTCATTCAAATACTTATAATAAATAAAAATATCATCCAAATAGTTTCTGTATACCGTTTCCATTAGAAAACGTGGCGTAGGCATCTAGTCTTAAGCATGCATTTAAACACAAAGGGTGCTTCATCAAAATTTCGCGGTTAACGCTGTAACGGTTGAACCACAGATACACCGTTGGAGAGGTCAACTGTCAAAGTGACATCAATCTATAGTCTATTAAAATATGGTGACTAGTCAAACACACTCTATATGAATCTAAAAAAGTTCAAGAATTGTAGAAGTACCATTGGAGGAGAGGTCAACTGTCAAAGTGACAACTAGAATCTATACTCTGAATAAATTCATACGCTCTTGACCCTAAGTCGAATTGGTTCGGAAATACTTCTGTGGCCAGCTGGTTCCACATAGTGGTGGCCAAAAACTGCCTTAAAAACGCTCATTACGTAATTATATGTTCATGGACTAATTGCTAAAAACAACTCAAACAAATAAGAACGTTGAATTAATTAAAAAAACCCTTTAAAAGTTTTAATTGAAATCCTCTGTCACTTGTTAATAATTTTTCTTTATAAGTTTTTTACTCCCTTTAATGTCTGCTGTCGTAATATTCCCGGTTACAGAAAATGAGGTGCGCTTTTGTGAATGTAGGTGAATTGTCAGTCATTTTGACACTAAGAAGGCGCCGATCTTGTTATTTAATACAATGTAATCTGTGCCTGACATATGTCATCGCACGACATGCCGGTTTCTACAATAACTACGAATACAGCCGTGGTGCAAGCTAAAACTGATCTATGTACTATATATATATATCTATTATAATACTTTTCCATTTTTATAATATTCCTATATATTTAATTTATGTATTAAAAATTGAATTATGTGCAAAATGGCCGCCTTTTTGTATCTACATTTGTCATATCCTTCGACCATATAAAATCTTTTACCATAGACATTTCTCGCGCCATTCAATTCCCGCCATGTCAACCTAAGCTAACCACAGAATCCTTTGTTTTTTATGACACGTACGGCTTACATTCCTATCAGCATAAAGACAATACGAACAGAGACAATGAATGTTAGAAAACTGGTTTTCATTTGTTTTTGATACTCTTGTTTATAACATGAATATAATATAAAAAACTTTAATATTCGTGTTTTTTTAGGTTTTTTGAGAATTGTATTTATTATTTAACTATTGTAACGATTTTTTTAAAGGGAGGTATTAAGTTTCACCTGTATTGTTGGAATTGGATAATCTGTGTAATATCTAATTAACAGCAGCGGGAGGAAATAATGCTCACAAGTAAATTTGGCTCAAGTTTTTTTTTAAAAAAGAAATCAAAGAAAAGGGAAATGTAAAGCCACATTGTCTAAGTCACAAGAAGAAGTACAAAGTCCTTACAAAGAATCTTTAGAAGTTGACAATGACAAGGGTTAAGCGTGTTTCTCCCTTATCCTCTATAATCTATGGCCATCGAGAGCGGAACACTTGACTCAAGCGTGCTTAAAACTACTTGAATTTTGAATTTTAAAACGTGCTGTATCTTGTCATCTGTGTATCAGCAATTTGTGATTTATGGTAAAATGGTGGGTTGGCGTTTAATATTCCAAAAGCTTAAGACACGTATTTGATGTAAAATGTTGCGTAATTTTGTCAACAGATGGCACCACATGGTGTTTGCATTTGTAAAATTAATTAATTTATTGTTATTCGATATCTTATCCGATATTTTATTACTTATTCTGCTATTCGGAGCGGAGAAGAATCCACCAAAAACGAGATAACTAACATCGATCCAGCCGATCATGATTTTAGTGGTGTAACTAACACGACTATCTTTTATATACTTAGATATTTAACAATACATTGCAGGGCAGAGTTGGCCTAGTAGTTTCAGCGTACGACTCTCATCCCCGAGGTCGTAGGTTCGACCCTGTGCACTAATTCACTTTCTATGTGCACATTAAACACTCCCTCTTCAAGGAAAACATGTGAGTATGTTTCCCAAAACGTCGACGGCGTGTGTCAGGCGCAAGAGGCTGATCACCAACTTGCCCATTAGATTAACAAATTTTGAAACAGATACAGAAATCTGAGGCCCACACTTAAAAAGTTTGAAGCGCCACAAATTTTTATATTTAAATATTCAAAATGTAGTTGTCAAAAACTGCAACTGTCGTATTGACCTGAAAATACTTGACAGTTGGACTACGTCAAATTCACACACAAGCAACAGCTCCAACTTATATCTATCACATTGACAAATCACTTAGTCAGATTTTTGTTTCTTGGGGAATTGGGCATACCCTTCCGCGGCACCACTCTCTCGTGGTGGAGGGTTATATGGGACTCCCTACTGTGCATTCCCACTAAAACCCCACGTCACCACCACCAATAACCCGAGGAAGGACACGGTAACAGCCTTGTCGTTTCGTGGGGAAATGGGCATAACCTACCACGGCACCACTGCCTCGTGGTGAAGGGTTATGTGGGACTCGCTACTGTTACTAAAACCCCACGTCACCACCACCAATAACCCGAGGAAGGACACGGTAACAGCCTTGTCCACAACCCGCCTTTGAAATCATGGTACCCTATGGCCATATAGATGTGTCCATATGGTTCCGGACGCAAAAGGCCGCAAAAGGCCCCAATATGGCCCCAATTAACAGCCCCATAGTCCCTGCCCTATCGGAAGCCACATAACTGGAGTGCAACCTCACAAGTGCTGAACAAGTGTGAGGCCTCATCTATTTCCGTGTAATGGGGACATACCTATTTCAACCGACTTATAGTGAGTAATACGATGGATTATCGTCAGAAGGAAAATAAAAAATAAATAATAGGTAGTTTAAAAAACTAGAACACACGCTTTCAAAGCACATCAAACTAAAAAGTGAAAAATAATTCCTAATTTAGGCTGAAAATGGTAATGAACAAAAAATACTGGTATTATTGTGAAAAAGCGTGGGGCGCTCGATATCCGAAAAATATGGCACAGAGCGCATATTTTTTATTTTTTAGTTAAATTTTTCATTTTTTTTTTCGGATTATTGCATTGTCATCGATCTTTGACAGGTGCGCAAAGTTTGAATTAAATCTGTCCGTTAAAAGTGGGTCAAAATCGAGTCCGAAGGAGTCGGTTACATACATACATACATACAGGTGAAGCTAATATAAAGGGTGTAAAAAATATTACATTGTTTTTTGAAGTTATACTTCTTTTGGCGCGTTAGGGAAAAATGATGAGTAAATTTTTACGATGAAAAAAAAAATGTTTATTATGGAACATAAGATACAGGTATCACTTATTCCACGTCATTAAATTTGAATCTGTAGGCATCCCTACTCATCGGCAAAGAAAACAGAGGGTGTAGGAAAGAAAAAGCCGGCGTAAAAAACTCTCGGTACGCTTTTAAAATAGCAAATCATCAAACAACACTTATTTTAAAACAAATATCGCAAATTAATTAGAAATAGCCTATCTAGCACTAGTCCCAGGCCCTTTTATTAACTATATAATCGTTAACTTTATAGTAAGCCTTTTTACTGAAATGGATTACTTGGTTTGCGATAAAATATATCGTGTAAATTTCAAAATCATGTTCTATATACATTTTCGTCATAAAATGAATTCAAAGTGTCAATAATTGGCTATTTTTGGATTTTATTTTATCAAGCGTAGTTATTTGAATCGTATATCGATCTTTCAAAATGGATACATAAATTACTCAACTCCACCATATATTTTTTCCATTCGCCCTACTTCAAGAAACGATGACGATAAATGGAAAGAAACAATGTACTTTTTTGGAGTTTGGCGACCGGATCCTTAATACAACTCTTCAGAAAACTCTCCAATACTTTACGAACTCTATTAGAAGAAACTTTAGTACTTGTAGCCAAACATTACACATTTAAAACATTATTGTGTAGAAAGAAAACTATTAACTCAATTTAAAGGGTTAATGCGTTAACTAAAGACAATATGGCTCTAGCTCTATATTGTCATTTCTCGGAATAGCATGTTAGGGCATGTGGTTATAGACTTATGACCAACACACGTGGAACTAACGGCCGACACGGCAAGATGTCAAATACATCAAACCGAATTGTCGCACCAACTTTAGTAGTCTGGGCAGCAATTGTCGGGCATTTTTACGCTGACAACACTTATGTCAACAGTAATGGTACGGAAAAATTAAAAGTACATTGATGAATAAATAAAATAAAAGGATAACATGACCTTGATCGCGGTTTGCTTTTGTTTTTTTTACATTTACAGTCAACTGTCTGTCAAGTTGACGGATGGTAAAACCATCATTTTGACAAATGATAATCCTCAAAATTTAATTAATATCTAAAAAATAAGTTTCTCTAGACATCATTATAGGTTGTTACTGATATATCAGCTTTTAGGCTAACTTTGGAGACGACGCGATAACACCAACTAGACAACGTTAAAAAAAATACAAAAAAAAATCAAAACAGTTGTTAATAATATCCATTACTTATATTCACTTTTTGTATCGTTATAAACTATTTTAAGAGACAAGTAAATAAATATATTAATATTTATACAAATACGGTGTAAGTACAATAATAAAATAGGATCTTATTCGCGTATCTGCTAGACAATGGTCATGTCAGACTGACGTTGTTTATTTTCTGTAATTTCTTGGTGTATACAATGAATAATTTTACTATGTACTTACTTTATCTTACTTATTTTGTAAATGTAGAATTTTCGTCGTATAAAAACCTTGCTGTGGTAATTATTTGGTATATTTATTCCTACATAATTATGTATTTATATTTATACGCCCTCAATACAAAGCCCCTCGTTAGTTGTGTGCGATATTGCGGGCTACTTCTGAGGAAGTTCTGGTCTATCGCCTTCATAAGTTCTATTCATTTGCACACGTATACGTATAAGATATGTTCATATGTTATTGTCCTCACATATGTAATGTTTGAGAGCATAAATAAAATAATAGGGACATTTGACCACGTTATAAAGCCGGAGTAACGCTTATATACCACAGCGGTACGGTAGCAGAATCGTTCCGTGTATCGGATTACATTTGTATGATAACAATAGGTCATCCGATACGTGATACAAGGCTGTGTTTATAAACAGCTAATCCTTAGGTCCAAAGTACAAGGAAATAAATATAGTTTAAAAAAACTATAAAACACGCTTTTAACCACTTTTTAGTCCTAGCAGCAATACGTGTTGTCTAAATTTAATCGTATTGCTTTGTGGACTTAAAAAATTTCATTGTTTTTTCGAGATAAACCTATGAAATTATTATATTGTCGCTGATTCTTTATAAGTGTACAAAGTTTGAATTAAATCTGTCCGTTTAAAGTGGGTCAAAATCGAGTCCGAAGGAGTCGGTTACATACATACATACAGGTGAAGCTAATATAAAGCGTGTAAAATAGCTACCTATAGAACCGGGGCCACAGGCAGGAGACCCTGACACTAATTTATTTGATTATTTTTCCGACCCTAATGTCGGCCAATAGAATTGCACCATTCGACGTCACGTGGTACAACCTACATGGTATTATACTGAAAATTTTTTGTGAAAATGTTCTCTGGTCGTTGCTTCAAGAAAAGTATTAAGTAGTTGTTTTATTCATTATGAAATTCTTATTTGTTAACTGTACATTTCGTCTCATGGTGCAATTCTATTGGCCGACATTTGGGTCGGAAAAATAATCCCCCGAATACCACACGAGCTTCAAAATTATCGGGCATTTCCCTCGTCATGACGACTATATTAATTGTTTGCAACGAACCTATCGGGAAATACCCGATAATTTTGAAGCTCTTGTGGTATTATAAGTGAAAATCCTACAGCTGTCAAAGTCAAAAACATCACTACATAGTATAAAACAAAGTAACTTTCTCTGTCCCTATGTATGCTTAAATCTTTAAAACTCCGCAACGGATTTTGATGCGGTTTTTTTTAATAGATAGAGTGATTGAAGAGGAAGGTTTATATGTATAATAACATCCATTAAATAGTGAAGAAATACTGTTATTTTTGAGGTTTCTAATGTGATAATTACATTTCTTCCGCTTACATTGCAAACGCAGGCTGAACCCTACGAGATTTATCAAAATAATGTCCTAAGTATTGTACACAATGAAAAGGTCTATTTAGTATCAGCATTGCACCCGTGCGAAGCCGGGTCGGGTCGCTAGTTTATTCATATAGGTAACACAATGTACACTTATGAACGTCAAAAAAGAAATATGAAAGCTTCTAATTTTACATTTAGGTACCGCCAGTTCTCAAATCAAGGCCGTAGAATGCTAAAGCTTTTTATAAACTTGACGATTATTTAAATTATTGATTTTTTCCAGTTCAAACGATTTGTATGACTCAAAACTAGGCGGTTAAAAAGAGTGGCGGAGAGTTTCTTGCCAGTTCTTCTTGCCCGCTGTACGCCCTTGACTAGCTGGTAGTAAATGTAAATTTAGAATCAATTTAACATTTTTTCTATAGACGTTCACTTATACTAGGTTACCTATATGAATAAAGTTATTTTGAATTTAAGTTTCAATGATGTCTTTCATATAAACACGGCTACATAGTATTATTTATTATATGTAATTAAAAGTATTAATAGAGAATATATCAAACATATAAATCTTTAGTACAATCGAAACGGCTTTAAAACAAATTTAAGTGAAAACCCTCAGACCCTTAAACCATAAATTTCCCCAAATTACGAAAATTCTCCCGAACACTAAATTTGCCATAACTCGAATGCCACAGATATTATGCTGCAGACAATAGAGCATTAATTAATTTAATTGTCGCCATGTTTTGCTTTATGATTGATAGTTAAGAGATTACATTGTTATGTCTTGGGTTCATTTCCGGAAAAAAATCAAAAACTCGGAGTTCCACTGAGGGTGTCAAAAAAATCAAAATCAAAATACGTTTATTCAATTTAGATGCTTCTTAGAGCATGCTTATGAATGTCAGCAACGTTTACAAAATTCACGAAAGAGCAAGACTACGCCATCAAAAATGTGGTGTAAAATTGAATCCCGGCTTTGCACCAATAGAGGTGTATTGTGCCTTCGACCCATATGTGTCAGGCACAGAAGACTAACTTGTCTGTTAAGAAACATATATAGGAATCTGAGGCGCATGTCTTAAAGGTTGTAGCGCCAATGGTTTTAGAAAAATCGCTAGTAAAGTATGGAAAATCGACACATGGAGCTGAAATTAACAAAAACCAACATTTGTTTATTTTTGACTGATAACCTCTTCCCAAACCCTTTTAATAATAAGAAATGTTTTTTTGCAAAGAAACTGGTACATTCTGGTTGATTAATAAAGAAACCGCTGAATCACTTACATAAAAATAGCCCTGCAAAGTCATTTATAACTGTAGTCAAAACTTGTGGTCCTAATACTCTCCCTATAAAGACACCTTGCCTTTAAATGTCACCTTCCCTTTGAAAGCACTACACGGCTATCTATACCTTCTGGGAAGGTGATTAAATAATTTGATACCACCATATGACACAATTAAAAGGCGAAATAAAAACTCAAATCCAAGCTCATTACTTTATGAATGCGCAAATTAAAACCATATTTTGTTCTCTTAAGGTTCATTTTCCAAAAAATTACATTAAAAAAATTATCGATTCATGCGACTGCGCACTACGCAGTACGCACCCCTTTCAACAGTATTGGTAATAATAATATAGGCATATAATACCGGGGACACTCAGAAACGTTCGTTAACGGTACGTTAAGTTTATCTGATTCTTACCGCGTAAAATTTGGCGTTTTATTTAAATGAGCAGTGTTGGCCTAGTAGCTTCAGCGTGCGACTCTCACACCTGAGGTCGTAGGTTCGATGCCCGGCTGTGCACCAATGGACTTTCTTTCTATGTGCGCATTTAACATTAGCTCGAACGGTGAAGGAAAACATCGTAAGGAAACCGACATGTCTTAGACACAAAAAGTCGACGGCGTGTGTCAGGCACTGGAGGCTGATCACCTACTTGCCTATTAGATTTAAAAATGATTATGAAACAATTCAGAAATCTGAGGCAAAGACCTAGAGGTTGTAGCGTCACTAATTTATTTTTTATTTTATTTAAATAAGTTATTTAGAAACATGCCGCTAAAATTGTTCTTAACTCATATACAGAGAGAGAGAGAGATATACAGTTTTATCGCGAGCCAAGAAGATTTGATTGACATCAAACAAAATGGACTGACAGAACATTAATATAGATTTTAGATTATGGAGACTGTTGCCAACGCGTCATTACTGTTTCTAATAATAATACTACTTCTACAATAATAATATAAAAAGTGCGTGCGTACAAAGTACACATGTCAGAAGTGAAACTTCTTTGGCAAATGAATTATTAAGTCTTGTTCATATTTATACAAATCTAAGACTTTACATTTCCGAGACTTAGAGGGAGGAAAAAAGGAAGATATGTTAGGAATTTAATTAATTTATTTGTCATTAAAATAATATAAACACGTGGCATTTTAAATTACAATTCATCATTTGAGATTTCAATAAATATCTTGCATAAAATATAAAATACTAATGTTTCATAAGTTCTCTTTGCGAAATTTTAGTTTCAAAAATAGAATTTCTATCGCTCTCTCTCTTTTCTTCGACAAAAACGCTGCACATCTTCGTGACGCTTATATTATTATTATAGCGTTTCATCCGTAAAAAAATTACCCTCATTAAAGAAGTTTCACTTCAAAAACTGCGCTGAACTATTGTGATGAATTGTGTTTATATTGAAATCATCTCTACGTTCTAATGTAGTATACCTTCATTCATTTCACTCTTTATATACAGGTAAAATAAGCTTTTTGGTGGTTTAATCCTGCGAGGATTGTGAAAGCTCCGTCGTGTGCAGGTTCATAGTGCATTCGGGCATTCAATTGGAAGAGATAACATTTGGATAGGTTTAGTATACAATGTGTTAAGCTAGACTAGACTAGAGCCTAGCACTTTGAATCATAATAATTTACTTATTCCAGCAGATAAAAGCTATCTACCCCACGTATACACACAGGTACATTCTTAAAACAATTTTATTTTAATTTTTAGTATATTTAATTTATTTCACCTGTAATATCGCAGCATTGTCGCAGGATTACAAAAAAAAACGCTAAAGATAGAGAGAGTTGAAGACAGTTGGTGGGGATTAGAAGAAAAATTATTAAGATAGAGAGAGGGGAAGCCACGTGGCGGGGATTAGAAGAAAAATGATCAAGATAGAGAGAGAGATGAAGGCAGTTGGTGGGGATTAGATGAAAAATGATCACGATAGAAAGAGAGATGAAGCCAGTTGGTGGGAATTAGAAGAAAACTTATGAAGATGGAGAGAGATGAAGCCAGTTTGTGGGGATTAGAAGAAAACTTATCAAGATAATGAGAGAGAAAGCCAGTTGGAGGAGGCCTATACTGAGGAGGGTTCTAGGAAAACAAAAATAATTATGTATAATTATTTCTGTATAAATTTTTTTTATGGATAATTATTTCAAGGAATATATAAGGCTTAATTATTATTACATGTAAAATAAAACATATTATCTTGGCAATACGAGAACTAAAACTTATAAATTTGATGATTATTTAAATGATTGATTTGCTCCAGTTAAAACAATTTGTATGACTCAAAACTTAGCGATTAAAACGAGCGGAAAGTGTCTTGCCAGTTTTTGCCCGCTCTACGCCCTTAAATTGCGAATTGGTAGTAAACGTAAATTTAGAATTAATTTAGCTTCTTTTTTGACGTTCATAAGTGTACTTGATAACCTATATGAATAAACTTATTTTGAGTTTAAAGTGAAGCTAAAACACAATTGTGTTCGATATAACTGACTTTTCATCTCCATTTCCATTCTAAGGCATTAAGCTATTGTATCGGAAAGCATTTCCTTCTAACAAAACGCTGTTATGCACAAACGTACAATGCTACGCCATAAATCGCCATTCAGCCATTGTATTGGGCGGGCGGGCGGCGCAAATTAAATCTTTTATTCTATAATCTATGGCGGTATTAGATCTACATACAATATGGATTCCAATCTTGCCTGTTACTATATCTAATATATAATATCCTCGTGTCACAATGTTCGTTCCCATACTCCTCCGAAACAGCTCCACCGATTCTTATGAATTTTTTTATGCATATTCAGTAAGTCTGAGAATCGGCTACTATCTATCTTTCAAACCCCTCAAAAACATAATATTTTATTTTTTAGAACTTTGTTTTTGTTTTTAAAATACATACAACCCCTAATTTTCACCCCTCTACGATCAAACCCTATTTTTTATTATTGTAGATAGTGTTTTTATTGAACTAAAAGAATGCTTCCTAGAAATAATATAGGTGGCATGGCAAAACAAACGTTGTGTCGTGTTTATATAATAATAGCTTTTTATTTAGCATCTCATTATTTTTAGGTCCTCCTCAAAATCCCTCTGTCTGCTCTGTGCCACTCTCTGCCATGTACCTGCTGTTTTCTTAACCTGGTCTATCCACCTTCTAAATTGTCTTTTTGTCTTTCTCTTTTTCGTTTATTGTACTGTTGTATATTAATATAATACCACACAAATAAAGTCTGGAAATCAACAGATTTTAGTAAAAGAAGGTTTCGTTTGTAAAACGGATCGTTAATAAAATAAATCAGTGACGCTACAACCTCTTTAGGTCTTGGCCTCAGATTTCTGTATCTGTTTCATGATCATTTTTAAATCTAATAGGCAAGTAGGTCAGCCTCCAGTGCCTGACACACGCCGTCGACTTTTTGGGTCTAAGACATGTCGCTTTCCTCACGATGTTTTCCTTCAACGTTCGAGTGAAATGCGCACATAGAAAGAAAGTTGCTGCATAGCCGGTGATCAAAATTCAAAAATCATTTATTCACGTAGGTAACACAATGTACACTTGTGATTCGTCATTAAAGAAATACATATTAATGCTTCTAATTTTACATTTACTGCCAGTTCTCAAATCAAGGGCGTAGAACGGAAGAGAAGAACTGGCAATAAACTCTCCGCCACTCTTTTTAATCGCCATATTTTTTTTTTACACAACGTTTGTGATCGAACCTACGACCTCAGGTATGAGAGTCGCACACTGAAGCCACTAGGCCAATACTGCTCTAACGGATCGTTAATATATTTATAAAAGAAAGAAACGATAGTTTAGCGCTGACTTCCAAATAATTAACTATGACATATTCGCTAGTGAGCTGATAACAAAAAAGCATTAAAAAAAAATTATTAGTAAAATCAAAAAAAAAGTGTAATATTTTTATTATTTAATTTTTTGTATAAATGTTTACCATAATTGTCATGTATTTTAGAAAACATAGCTTGTAACATATACTGTAGATATAGTATTATATAATCCTACTTATATTATAAATGCGAAAGTTTGTAAGTATGGATGGATGTTTGTTGCTCTTTCACGTAAAAACTACTGAATGGATTTAATTGAATCTTTACAATAATATAGCTTATACATCAGAATAACACATTGGCTACAATTTATAAATAAATTGTGTGAATTGTCCAAAATATCGAAGTAGGAAAAAATCTACCATCTGCGAGCTATTCTGCGCGCCAAAACCGCTAGAGTTACACATATGTAATGTATGATGGACATGTTTATCTTAAATAGTCCTACAAAAAAGCCCGCCATAGTATATATCTATATCTTATGTGTAAGCCATTATAGCCAAAATAGTGAACTATAACTAAAATAAAAATTAATAATTTATTTCAAATGCACATTTGGTAGTAATTAATTGATTCCTAAATGAAAATACATACTTTTATCGCTTCTGATATTTAAAGTAGATAAAACATGTCTTTCACGCTACATCATTTGGACAATTATTTTAATCCTGCGCAGACGAAGTCGCGGGCACCAGCTAGTATAAATAATAATAATAAATAAACTATACCTTTGACACTTTGTTTTATTCGTAATTGTTCAGTAATAAGACTTCGCAAATGTTTAATAAACATTGATTAAATTCTTTGCCGTTTAATCAGAAGTCGTAAATGTAATTTAGAAGTGACGACAGTTTATTTGAATTAATTATTCCCTTCTAATGAGTATGTTACTCCAACTCTGGAGATTTAATGTCACAAGAGGTGTGAGTCCCTTGTGTCAATAAATTTTCACGTACAAGTCAGTCTTATGGTTTATAAAATAAATATAAAAAGCACGATTTGTTGCAAAATCAAAGTAAAGAAAACACTTTTTTACCGGATTGAAGTTATGAAATATAAATTTACAATTATTTTACATAATTTTAAATTTATCCGACGTTTCGCGTGCTTTACAGCGTGCGTGGTCACGGTGACTGAAGACAAAAGGTGTTGAATGTCAAAAAGTATCACAGCTGTAGAAAAAGTTGTGCTATCTGTATTTATTTTCCCGGAGTTGGTATCCACTAAAATATGGAGGGTTTTGGCAGAAATGGCTCACGGTGTCCTCTATTTTCGCGGATTGTCAAAATCAAAGTATAATTTAATTACACAATTTATCTGTTGTTAATAAGCCTAAAGAATAGTTTTATTAATGTAAACTAAACATAACAATCAAATACAATTTTTTTTACCTACATAAAAGAAAATTATAACAAATTTAAAAAGTTTGTTCTCTGTGGTACGTTTATTGTTGGCATTTCCTCGCTGTATTGCGATACTTATTAAAGGGCCAGCTCTAGGGTCACTACTTTAGTGGACAGCTGGTTCCACATAGTGGTGGTGCAAGGCAAAAACTGCCTTAGAAAACGCTCAGTTGTGGAACGACGGACGTCGAGGTGATACGGATGGTATTGTATTCTGCCTTGACGTCCAATAATGAAAATTAAATAGAAATAAAACTCTGGGAAATGGTGCACTGAAGCCCACATAACTCCTGGTTTTTAAATGGAAAAGCAACAATATTTATTGCAATGTAAACATTATCAATTTCACGGTTCGTGTCGCGGAAACTTTATTGCCCAACCTCGTAAAAGTAAGATTGTTGCTTACGCATAACACGATAACGAATATTCCTTTAGTTCCGGAGGTTAATCGAATGGCGCTAGAACCCATGTGCGTCAGATTGAACGGCAGAGAGTTGACAATTCTTCTCGATTTTTTCTCTCTTCAGCCATGTCTGAGGGTCGTAGTCAGCGAGGAAACATCTGGAGCGGCAGAGATTTGCCAGTTCTTCTCATCCATTCTTTCTCTCTTTTCGGCAGCTCATGGAGGAACGTCATGGTCAGCGAGGAAATATCTGATGGAGCGGCAGAGAGTTATTTTCGTCCGTTCTATCTATCTCTTCGGTAGTTCATGTCTGGTCAGCAGGGAAACATCTAAACATCCGTTTCCACCGGTTTCAGTCCAGCGTCTCTCGTTTTAGAGTTTACAGTTTTGAGGACCATGAGTCATTTGACGGTGTTGGCGTGATCTTCGGCATGATGAATGTCATTAAAATGGCTGAACCGAGAGAGGTAGAGAAGTTGGGGAAAAATGCGTGATATGAATAAAAAAAGTGAAACTTCTTTGTGAATTAATTATTATATATATTATTATTATTATTATATATATTACGAAGGTAAAAGCCCCAATAGATGATCGTGTAACAGTATATGATCACTCCATGTATTTGTATATCTATATTCACACTGTTTACACACTGTATAATGTTTACACATGTGCTAATGATAATAATAATATAAATAAATAAAAAATCTGCGTTTATTGCACAAGACGTTATGCGACAGAATTGCCATCTAAAGTTCTAATGTGTAACTACTAAACGAATACATCAACCAATAGTGTGTATTTTTCTCGATCTCCCTTACTCTCTCTCTCAAACTTTCTCACTATAGCTCTCTTCCACCTCTCGCTTCATGGCTATTTGCTTCAAGCTACGTTCGCACTTTCTCACTCTCTCTCAATCGGTGTCAATCGCTCTCTCCCCTTTCTTCGACATAAACGCTGCACATCTTCGTGACGCTAATATTATTATTGCGTTTCATCCGTAAAAAATTTACCCTCATGCGCCTAAAGAAGTTTTCAAAAATAAATTATTTTCAAAGGCTCATATAAATCAGAATTATTGACAAATAAAATGTCCTCCTATATCAAAACAGTTAATTAGTACGTGCAGGGAGTCGAACCGACTAAGTGTTATTTACAAGAGCTGGCTTCGCGCCAGACATATGGCGCACGGCGTTTACTTGAGATGATAGCGGTTCTCAAACTATGATAATATTTTTAAAATTTTAAATGAAACTAGAAATTTAAAATCGATAATTTTCTTTAATAAAATCCCAGAGGCTCTTTTATCTCTGCCTTTTAATAAATTTAAGAAATGTATTAAAGAAAAGCTGTGTAAAAAGGCTTACTATCAACGTTATCTAGTTGATAAAAGGGCCTGGGACTAGTGCTAGACAAGCTACTTTTAATTAATTTGCGATATTTGTTTTAAAATAAGTGTTGTTTGATGATTTGCTATTTTAAAAGAGTACTGAGAGTTTTTTTGTTCCTACACCCTCTGTCTTTGCCGATGAGTAGGGATGTCTACCGATTCAAATTTAATGACGTGGAATAAATGATACCTGTATCTTATGTTCCATGGTAAATATTTTATTTGTATTTTAAATACTTCTGAAAAGCACTAGCTTAACTAGATACAAATATTCGTTTAACACGTCTGTCTCACGTTTGTGCTCATCATTTAGTGGTCTGTTAACAGATTAACAATAAAACTGTGACGAAAAATGACTCGACATTTTCATATCTATGGAATCCTTTTGCCGAGATTATTATATTCGTTATTCCTACATTGGCGGACCCATGCGACTTCAATACAAAAAGTCCCCTCGGAAGTTGTGTCCTATTTTGTGGGCTACTGTACGCCTTAAGTTCTCTTCAATTTCACACGTGTATATCCTTTCTATATCATATTGTTATATGTCATAGTCCTCATTGTAACATGTATGTTATAAGAAACTTTCAGCACCCTCTGTCCCTGGCACAAGACAAACGCTGGCTGCATTCAATGGGTAGTATTTATTTCCAGCAATTTTTGGGAAGTTAAATGACAAATGAAATTGTTTTCTCTTATTGGGAGGAGATATTAATTACGCTTATAAGAATAAGCCTCTTTTAAACCAATAAATTGTTATATACATTCACATTTTGTATGTATACGTACAATAAAATATATATGAATAAATATAAAATATTTTTTTTTGAAGTAAAACATATACACTCAAACTAAAACATTCACTTTGCCAAAGGGAATTACCGGTTATTTAAGAATTGGCACGCTCTTTTCTTGAAGGACCCTAAGACTTAAAGTTTACCCTCACTGTAATTTTATTGCAATTTTCTTTAAAGTTTGGAAAGCTCTGTCCGTAGGCTTTAAGTTGCACCGGGAGTGTCGTAAAAACGATCCCAGACGTCACTTGCTACACTGAATTATGCTTTACTAAACTTAACAGCACGTTTTTACTTAAGTGTGGAATTACTGAAGCATTTCTTACTTCGTTATTTCAATAAAATCTTAGAACAATTTTAGCGTTTAAATCATAAATCGTTATTGAAGTGAAACTTCTTTTAAATTTTTAAGGAACGTCACGAAGATGTGCAGCGTTTTTGTCGAAAGGGAGAGAGCGATAAATATTCTATCATCTTATATCTAATAAAGATAAATGGACGAAGAATTGGCTTCCTTGCTAAGACAAAAGATGACGAGGAAGACAAATAAAAAGATAGGAAGATGATGTGCGAAGAGTAGCTGGCCCTATGTGGCTACGTAAAGCTAGAAACACAGAAGAGTGGAAGCTCTTAGAGGAGGCCTATGTCCAAGGAAAAGCTGTATAACAGAAATCAACCGGCTTGCCGATTAATTATTAGTCTGGCTAATGAAAGAAGATAATTGAATTATTTGAAGACTTTCGGATGGCAACACAGAATGTCATTGAATTTCTTAGGTTTGTATCATTTATTGCCTCGTTACTTCATGCAATTACTCATTTTTATTTCTATTATATTTTTTTTCCGAATAGTTAACAAGTATAATAGCCTAAACTTTGTTTTATTATTTTTTTGGATTCTGATTATTCCGAATAAAGTTGTATTTCATATTAAATATAGTTTTAGTTTTCCATGCAATGCTAGTCATTTTAAGTATCAATGGTAAAATACTAAAAACGTATAGTATTTAATTTCATAGAAATACAGTTACTATCAATGTAAAAAATAATAAAATTAAATTAAGCATCAAGTAAGTTTAACTCGTTATCTTCTTTCATTAGCCAGACTCTAGTATTTTTTTTTTAGTGTTATTTTTTTAGTATTTCACATTTTTATCTACTACTAAAAGTAATTAGAGCAATAAAGGCTTTTATTATTATTATAGTTACCACGATTCAGTGTCTTGGTATGGCGATATGAATTTTCGCTACATTAATGGACAGCCAGGTACGAAAAACGTTTACACTTAAATACAGATGTTACGTCGTTTGATAGCAATTAATAATTAATTTGGCATCCATCACACCGTCAGATGGCGTCTGACAGTTGACAGATGATAGATGCACCACATGCATTGATGAAAGAGATTATAGATTACTGGAAACATTTTTAAAAACAAAAATTAAATTTTAATTAAACTAAAGAGTTTCAGAGAGAAAATCCTTCCGCAAGCAGATTTATTTTAATTGAAATAAAAGTAATTTTTGTTTAGTTAGAAATTGTATGAAGTATTGCGGAATATTTAAATAAGTTCGTAGCCAACTAGATCGTAACCAGGCCATTAACCAATGATTAAAAAAGATTTTACTATTAATAATATGTAAATGTATAGAGTTGTTTTCACTATCTAAATGTAGACTTTAAAATTTTTTTTTTATAATTTTTTAGTTTTGTATCAATATTTTATTGTGATAAAAACTAAATTAAAGTTTGAAACTCGATGAAACGTAAAAGCGACTGTAAAAAGAGACAGACACATAAATTCATAAGATTTAACGTGGGAGAAAATGAGATAGGAAGCGTAGTAAGAAGTTTTCTCTTCAAAAAGTTTTTATAATCAATGATATGTACATAAAATTTTATCTAATTTTATAATTGAATTAAATTAATTTCTTATTAAATTTTTTGCACATTAATTCGTATTCTATTTAAGTAAATTATCAAATACTTAATAAAAATATACAAAATATACTTTCCAATCACAACGATGCTGCAAACTACAGCATGCAGCATTAATGGTCTGTTCAACACGTAGATAGAGTAAAGAACTAGATGAGCTTCTAAAATAACAATAATAACTAAAGAGAGAAAGCATTAACGTGAAATACTTAAGTGCGAGCGAAACAGAGTATCAGTTTTTCTGTCTCTATTTGCGTATCGGGTTTTATTTGTTTACCACCAAGCCCTTGGTGGTAAACACAACTAAGTTTTTTTTTTTTTAATTAAAGTTTTGTGCAATGTATTGAAATTTGTAAGCAATCCGCCATTTTCTACTTTTCTATTGGTTATAAGAGATGTGACGTTCACTTTAAAAAATCGTGTTTTTAATTAATCAATTGTTAATAATCGTTTTTCTTTATTTATTGTGCATCAGAATCATCAAATTCGTGCGACGACATTTAAAACCCAACCAATTGTTGAAGATGAGACATTTAAGGTCCCTTTCCATGAAGAAAGCTACATTATTTGGTATTTTTAATACATATACAACGCTATGTTTATCAGTTGAACCCCGGACGCGTGTTCTAATATATAATCTAAATTTGTGTCTGATGCGCTCGTCGCACGCGCTTGATTTATATCATAGATCATAGATAGGGCTGGCATTTTTTCATATATTTAATGTATACCACATAACATATAATGCTTTATCTATAGTCAAAAGATATATTTTCTAAAATACATGACAATTATGGTGAACATAATATATTCTATGCTATGGAACACTGCTCCACAGCATAATGCTGAGCCAGGGCCAGTTACAACCACAACACACACACACTACACACTTAAAATTTCCTTAAAAAATTTTTTCTTTCTTTTTTTAAATATTATTATTTGTGTTTATGTGTATGTGTTTCGTTAGTAAGAAATATGTTTTAGTTAGTGTGTTAGTAGTGTTAGTAAGTAGATATGCACTTTACAATGTTTTTTTTATTAATTGATCAGCCCACTACCAAACCAAACTCTGAAAATTCTCAAAGAATTCGGATAAGAGCTTGAACTCATGAAAATCTGCTGATTATGAACCTTGGGTATATGGGAAGACAATGTTAATGTTATGTAAGACGTAACTGAAATTGAACATTTAAAAATTTGTATAAGAAACACCGGCTTTCTCAGATCGTACAGTGACATCATTTTAAATTTCCTAAGTCGCTGATGGTACGATGAGAAAATCCTGTACTAATAAATGCAAAGTGTAAATTAAATGAGGTAATAAATATATGGTTTAATGTATAAACTCACCGACTCTCTTGTGTAAGTATTAAAATTTCACTGACCTGTAACAAAAATAAGAATTAAAAATCTTCGCTGATTTTAATCATTATCACTCCACATTACCAGAAAAATTAAAAAAAGAGATAGACTCTTTCTATAGATCAGGGGCAAATGGGCAGGACGCTCATCTGATATTGTGATACACTCACCAGGGCTCGCAATTCCTTTTAAGAATTGGTACAATCTACGCCCTTAGAATTGGTTCGGAAATACTTCTGTCGGTAGTTGATTGCTACTGGTGGAATTTCGTATTCTGCCTCGACAATGATGACAAATTCATCTGCAAATCCAACCCACACTGAATACGTGGTAAATACGGTATAAGATGCAGAGAGACCCCACATCTCTACGCAACGCAATCCCTTGTGGAATTGGTTCGGAAGTACTTCAGTGGGCAGCTGGTTCCACATAGTGGTGGTGTCCAAAAACTGCTCAGTTGTAGTAAAATATGTAGTACAATGTAAGTAGCTGTTTTCGAACCCGTCTCACTTCCCTCGGACAAGCAAAAAAGCTGGGGCGGCCGCAGAGCTGGCGGGAAACTGCTCAAATATAAAAGTCTTTCCTCCAACTTCGATTATCCCTTTGGAGTAAAAGAATTGGGCCGTGGGGTTCAAGTGCTAATTAAAGATTTAAGTTGGCGCCTGGTAGATAGTACCGGTGACCCCAGAGCTGGTGCTTTCCTTAACGAATAAGTATCGCAATACAGCATGCTGCCAGCGTTAAAGGTACACTGCCACAGGAACCAAATTAAATCTGTTTTTTTTTAATTATTACTATGTTGGTTAATAATATTGTAAATACTGTATATTTGGGTCTTGGTAATACATAAGTGATATATTTAAAAGAGCGAAGACGATTGTGCAAACCCTACCACCAATTTACTAATAAAATATGAAATACTTCAACCGAATTAATTTCAGCAATTACGCAAACATCGCAAACATCTTTTAATATAGATTTTTAGTATTCTATATATAACAGTTTATTGGCGGAGAACATATCTCCTTGGAGTTCAGGCACCTCTCTTTCGAATTCTTCGCGATTATAATGGATTAAACAGTAGTTATCCTGGATGTATTATGTTAACCAAAAATTTCATATGTTTTAGATAAAAGAGCTTGTAACATATACCGTAGATATAGTAAAAATAAAAAGTATAAGTTAAAAATCATTGAATATAGGTAACACAGTGTAAACTTATGAATGTCAAAAAAGAAATGCTTCTAACTTCATTTAGTGCCAGTTCTCAAATCAAGGGCGTAGAACGGAAGAGAAGAACTGGCAATAAATTCTCCGCCACTCTTTTTAATCGCCAAGTTTTTGTTTTATACAACGTTTGTAAGGAGCTGCAACCATTACACCATGTTACCAAGTTAAGTTATAAATTTTAATAAAATAAAAACAAAGATTTGTCCTCTTTCAGCAGGAGGCATGGTGAAATAGGAGCACGCACTTACATTCTCGTGGGAACAACACGCAACGCAGGCAGTGCACAGGATCGAACCTACGACCTCAGGGATGAGAGTCGTACTATATATATAACATCGACAAGATACTGGGACTTTCGGGCTGTCAATGGTTCTCCCTTCAGGTTAAGAATATCACCATCCACATGATTAATATCTCTTTACCGTAGGTTCTTGAACGTTTTCAAACCCTGAGCGCAAATTTCCAATGTAAAACACTAAGTCCCAGAAGCACTCTATTCAATACGTACTTGCGATAAACCTGGCGAATATTTTCAAAAGCCTAAAAGCATGATCTCGAAGCTTGAAAGCTGTATTGTGTAGGAGCGGGGTTACAAGTTAGAAATAACGGTACTTTAAATAAGTTTTTGTGTGTAGAAACGATAACTCAAGAAATATCCAACGATTTTTGTAAGAGTTTTATAAAAAAAAAATTGAAATTATACTTCTTTAGGCACGTTATGAAAAATTGATGGTAGTGACCATCAGCACCGTGACACAAAATTAACAGAATGAAGTTGCCCACGGAAGATACTACGGCATTGGACATAATTTAAAAACAACATTCGAATAATAATAGAATTTATATTACACTTAATGTAAGAGAATAATAATAAATATTTATTTATTTAATTTTTCAAATGTAAACTGAACTTTATTTACTATAATGACTCCTTTGCCAGTCTTTGATTATTTAATTGTATTTTATTATTTGCATGCAATGAAAAACTATTTTTAATAATGCCAAAGAAGTATAACTTCTTACGCGCGTACATAATCTTGTACACGCACCCTTATTTTATTTTATTTTTGGACAATTCACACCAATTGACCTAGTCCCATGCTAAGCTGGTGAAGCTTGTGTTATGGGTACTAGGCAACGAATATACATACATATAGATAGATACACATATAAATACATATTTAAACACCCAAGACTTAAGCACAATACCAAATACTCATCACATCGATCTTCGTCTCAGCCGGGGATCGAACCCTGGACCCATGGATTCGCATTCAGAGGTACTAACCACTAGACTAATGAGCCGTCAATAATGAATCGTTTATTTCCAAAAGTGGTACATTCAGATTGATTATGAATCGCACAATCTGCCATAAAATAGGCTTGCAAATTGCATGTGAATTCTGAGATAGTCAAACTATCCATAGATGCAAGCAAAGTGGTGTAATGGTTGCAGCTCCTTACAAACGTTGTGTAAAACAAAAACATGGCGATTAAAAAGAGTGGCGGAGAGTTTATTGCCAGTTCTTCTCTTCCGTTCTACGCCCTTGATTTGAGAACTGGCAGTAAATGTAAAATTAGAAGCATTGAACGTATATTTCTTTTTTGACGTTCATAAGTGTACATTGTCATTACCTATATGAATAAATGATTCTGACTTTTGACTTTTTTTGAATATCTACAAAAAAGTCCACGACACTATAATATGTCTAACATTATTTATTTGTGCATTTAAAAGTATATTTCTAGAAAATCCGGGTGGAACCGATAGCTAGTCAAATATCTAATATATAAAATTCTCGTGTCGCGGTGTTTGTGGTTAAACTCCTCCGTAACGGCTCGACCGATTCTCATGAAATTTTGTGTGCATATTGGGTATGTCTAAGAATCGGACAACATCTATTCTTTTTTCCCCCTCTCTTTTCATCCCCCTAAATATCTTTTTTTTATTTTTAGATATTTTTTTCTGTTTTTATTTTATTATGATACAGCATTTAAAAATACATACAACCCCTAATTTTCACCCCTCTACGATCAACCTCTATTTTTTATTATAAATGATAAGTATACATGGCAAAACGACGTTTTCCCGGTCAGCTAGTAACTATATATTATTATAAATGTAAAATAAAAATGTAATTTCAAGTGCCCAGTCTCTAATTAAAGGTAAGGTTGGTGGTACTACCGGTGACCCCAGAGCTGGTGCTTTCCTTAACGAATAAGTATCGCAATACAGTAAGGAAATGCCAGAATTAAAGGTACACTGGGACCAAACTTTTATAATTTGTTTTTACTTCTACGTATATGTACGTTAATTGTATTGTATTCCAAGACAAATTACAAAGAATAATTGACAATTCAAGAACCATATCACACGCTCCAATGGTTTTTACGCTTGACTGCGCAAAACGGATGCGCCCGCTTCGGAAATACAAGATGGCGCCGATCTATAGATCATTTATAGATCAATGACGTTTTATCGAGCTGCGGAAAGGGATTTATTGCTTGATTTCAAAGAGAACTCGTAAATGTCGGTCCGGATTTCTCTGATGGATTTCGTTAGTGTGTCAATAATATAGTTATGTATAACGTTATTGCTTTTATGGTTCCCCCCCCCCCTCTTGTCAGCAAAAGTAAGCAACGCTCTTAAAAAGTAATAGTATTGAAACATGTTAATTTTTTGTAGGAATCCTCGAAAATGCATTTCATTTTCAAGCATAGTGTGGGTAATATGTGTAAAAAAGTAAATTTTTTTTTAATGGCTCTGGCACGATTTTTGCATTAGCCAGCGTCATGTATAGGATTTTTTTTATAATTCGTGCTTGTCTTTAGAAATTCGACCGTGTCCTCCATGTACGGTTTAGGCACTCGCCCGCTCTCCCAAAGGCGGAGAACAAATTTAAATTAAATTAAAACTTGCCCTCGAACCGGGAATCGAACCCGGTACCCCTCACCTAGCTGCCACTTAATAAGACCGCTAGGCTATGAGGCCCTCAAAGTAAATAATTACTGTTGACGTAATCACCAAATAAGAAAGCTAAGACAAGAAAGTATCTTGCTCTACTTTTCTGTTTCTTTTGTGCCACGCCCATTCCCACAAACGTGTCCATACTAAGACAGTTTACAGGTAAGAAATAAATATAGTTTAAAAATGTGCAACATGAGCAACCTGGGTTGCTCTATAGACGAAAAATATGGCACAGAGCGCCCCACGCTTTTTCACAATAAATACCAGTATTTTTTGTTCATTACCATTTTCAGCCTAAATTAGGAATTATTTTTCACTTCTTAGTTTGATGTGCTTTAAAAGCGTGTTTTTTCGTTTTTTTAAACCATATTTTTTTTTATTTTTATTTTTTAGTTAAATTTTTTTTCGGATTATTGCATTGTCATCGATCTTTGACAGGTGCGCAATGTTTGAATTAAATCTGTCCGTTAAAAGTGGGTCAAAATCATACATACATTCATACATACATACATACAGGTGAAGCTAATATAAAGCGTGTAAAAATCCTGAGTTTTTTTGGGACATGCAACACGCAGTGGTCCAGAAAGTTTAGAAAACCTTATCGATGGCACTATACCTCGATAAACTACTCGCTGAACAGATCAAGGCCCTTACAGGTCTTACCAATAAACAGTCTGTTGGTCAGTCAGTTTGACGATTCATTGGTGTAATGGTTAGTACCCCTGACTGCGAATCCATGGGTCCCGGGTTCGATCCCCGGCTGAGGCAAGACATCGATGTGATGAGCATTTGTTGTGCTTAGGTCTTGGGTGTTTAAATATGTATTTATATGTCTATCTATAATATGTATGTATATTCGTTGCCTAGTACCCATAACACAAGCTTCACCAGCTTAGCATGGGACTAGGTCAATTGGTGTGATTTGTCAAGAAAAAAAAACAAAAAAAAAAAAGCAGTCGCTTGCCGAAGACAGTAAAGGAATATTTGTGGCGTCACTAACACGACATTGAGAAATGAAGAATGCGACTAAAGAAAAAGGATTTTTATTTCTGTAATAGTTTGTCTATGTGTGCACTAACACATGCTTTTTCATTTACGACACAAATGGCTTATCACCTATAATAATAACTTATTAAATAAATAAATCCTTTATTTGCAATGATAGTGGTACAAAATAAAATAAAAACAACAACAAGAAAAGTCCGCACAATCAGCCATACAATAACGGGCATGCAAATGTCATAATAAGAAGTCATTTATGAGTAATTGTTAAACTTATATTCTAAATACTCGGTTACGCTGTAAAAGCACCTTGACTTTAAAAATCTAATCACCTTCCCCTTGAAAACATTACATGGCAGTGATCTATAATTTTTAGGAAGGTGATTAAATATTCTCACAGCCATGGCGTAACAATTCTTCGAGTATAGCGCGGTGCAACATGCAGGCACCCGCAGCCGTGTTGGATCCCTTGGTATATAAAAGCAAGTTTCTTTGTAAGTTTTAAAGAATTGTGGATGCTTCTTGACAGTCATAACTGCTTCATAGATATACAGACTTGGTACTATTGCAAGAATATGGTACAAAAATGTGTAAAGTACAATCGTAAGTTCGCATATACGCATGCAACTTTGTCTTTAAAGGAATTTTACATTATTAGTCATATGAATTGGTCAATTCTTATATTATTTGTATCGTACATATCATATCATACGTTTTTAAATGTATATCAACTAAAGTGTGTCATGCCAATAATCAATTAATAAATAGTATTTTTTTCCAAAAGTTCTACACCTACAAGTCGGAAGATCTTTTAATTCTTTTGGTAAATTATTGTACTTAAATGAATGAAACTAGAAACTAAAAATGTATATTATAATAGGCGTTAGAACACAGCAGCAGCCCGATAAATTTAGTTTTTTACACGAAAGAATTTAATTGAAATTCCACAATAACGGACATTTATCAAGAAACTATTTAATAAACTTGGAATATTTCGCGTTTTGACAAGATAGTTGGCAAGATGGCTGAACTTCCGGCGGAACAGGAAATTTATCTTGACGACATCCGCGCCTTTCGCTTGTTTTTCACATTGTTTATGTTTTCTTGGATTAATATCGCATATATAATTTTAATAATATATGCTACCAGATATTATTGATGAATATAAGTTCGCATCTGGTAGATAGTACCGGTGACCCTAGAGCTGGTGCTTTCCTTAACGAATGAGTATAGCAATACAGCAATTAAAGGTACACAGGGACCAAACCGTTTTAATTTTCTTTTCAGTAGTTTTTTAATTTTTCTATTATACTTATGTAGGTTAAGAAAATTGTAAATAATATGAAATAAAGATATTAATGATTGAATTTATACTCTTATTATTTAATGTACATTAACGAAGGTTATTCAAAGTCCTAAGGCAGATCGAATTTGTGGCACCAGGGCCCCATAACAGAAGAGTTGCTTAATACTGTCTCCAAAACGATTGACATTTTTATATCAGAACAATACAAACACGACGTTTAATATACAATACGTTCAGTTACACAACTGTCGCATGTACTAGCTTATAGGGAAGTTGTATATATATATAAATAAATAAATCTAGACATAGACAGACATAGACATAACATGTATTACAAACACAAACACACATACAATAATCAAAGAAAAAATAAAATGAGAGATTTTTTCCCATTCGGTTCGTTTCAAGTGTGTAATGCGTGTGTGCTGTGGCTGTAATTGGCCCTGGCTCAGCATTATGCTGAGGAGCAGAATGTTCCATAGCGCTGGTCATTCTGCCAGAGACCACAGCAGCTAGCTTGCGTCTCAGTCGCAAAAAAGGAAATCTGAGCCTAAGATTTCTGTTTCTGTCAATTGTCAATCTAATAGGCAAGTAGGTGATCAGGCTCTTGTGCCTGACACACGTTGTGTGCCTAAGGCAAGCCGATTTTCCTTTCTTTCGACGAGCAAATGTTTAATACGTACATGTGACTTTAGCTTGCGACCACTGAGGTGGTAGGTTCGATTCCCGTCTGTGTGCACCAATGAACATTCAGAAATCTGAGACCCAGACGTATAAAGGTTGTTGCGCCATTATTTATATTTTAAATTTATTTAGTTATTAAGCTTACGACATCACACACAGTCCTAAATCTACTAATTATTTTACAAAATCTCACATCTAAAATGTGTGACAATTAATGTAAGCATAAGTTTCTCAAAAAAAAATAAATAAATAGAAATTTAAAAAAATACAATTAAAACGTATACGATAATACAAGCACACATTAAAATAAAATAAAAATTACAGAAATTTGTTGGCACTAAGCAGAAAAAAATGAAAAATCATCAGCAAAACAGCTAAAAAATAAAAAATAAAATTAGGCTTATTATTATTAAGGGGCCATCCATAAAGTACGTCACACGTTAATGGGGAGAGAGGGTATCACCGAAGTGTGACATCGTGTGACAAGGGGCATGGGGGGGGGGTCAATACTTTTGTGACGTCACATGTTAAAATTTTAAATACTAAAACCATTGATATACAAAAAACCCAAGATGCACAGTCTCGAATAAAAGTAACGCTCGAAAGTGTCCCGAAACACTATTTCTGTCTCTTTCTATAAGTTACATGCATATATTATTGCAAAATCAACCTTACGCGAATTGTTTAAAGTTGTTATAACAACGATTATTTTTAAATACATACATAGATTTAAAAATTGTGTGACGTCACATCAGGAGGGGGGTTATAAAAATGTGACAACCTGAGACAAGGACGGGGGGAGGGGTTCAAAAGTCCTAAAATTCGTGTGACGTACTTTATGGATGGCCCCTAATAGTGTGATAATTTTATGTAAGTGATTTTTCGTCTCGAAATAAATTCACATTTTCCTGTGAGTGAATTAAATCCCAATAATGCGTAAGACATGTATCTGGGTCACATCGGAAAAACTTTAATGAGCGCGGAAAATCTGCTCCACTTTGAATGAGTTGCTTTTAAATCGACTTATCTGTTAGCTTGTTATGTTTGTTAACATTTTTATCATTTTTCAAGTGAAACTTCTTTAGGCGCATGAGGGTATAATTTTTACGGAACGTCACGAAGATGTGCAGCGTTTTTGTCGTAAGGAAGAGAGTGATTGAGATCGGTTGAGAGAGAGTGAGAAGTGTGAACTACCTTATAGAAATTATATTTTTAAAATTAAAATTTCGTAAAGAAATGTTAGTATTTTATATTATGCAAATTAATTGATTGACATCTCTAATGACGCATTGTACATTAAAATGCCACGTGTTTTTACTATCGAATTAATAAAAAAAATTAAAAAAAAAAATTATTTAAAAATTTAATTTAATATTTTAATGACAATTAAATTCCTAACATATCTTCCTTCTTCTTTCCGAGTTAAAAATTAGTTTGCCAAAGAAGTTTCACTTCTGACATGTGTACTTTGTATGCACGCTTTTTTTTATAGAACAGTGGGCATACGGGCAGGAGGCTCATCTGATGTTAAAACAGCCCATGGACGCTCTCATTGCCAGAGGGCTCGCGATTGCGTTGCCGGCCTTGTAATAATCGGTACGCTCTTTTCTTGAAAGATCCTAGTCACTAAGGGTGGAATTTCGTATTCTGCCTCGACGTCCGATAATTAAACTTAGCTGCAGGTATGGTTTTGGATTACCAAACAACTCCTCTGAACACTCTCCATGGTAAATGCTGTAGAAGATGCAGAGAGCCTCACATCTCTACTTAACGCCAAGGGATCAGGCAACTCGGAAAGTGACTGGTCGTCGACAATTCGAACCGCTCTTCATTGAATAAGGTCAAGGGTAAGGAGCTGGTACTGGGGAGCTCCGGTCTAGAGGTGAGAACAGTACTCCATGTGGGGCCGAATTTTGAAAGGACTTTTAAATAGATCAAACTAAAACTCAAAATATCTTTATTCAAGTGGATAACCAAGTACACTTTTGAATTGCCAAGTTAAATTAATTGTAAATTTACATTTACTACCAGATCGCAGGTCAAGGGCGTAGAGCGGGTAAGAAGAACTGGCAAGAAACTTTCCGCCACTCTTTTTAATCGCCAAGTATTGTCATACAAATTGTTTGAACTGGAGCAAATCAATCCCAAGGATTAGGATCATTTAAGTATTCCTCTAATTTATAAAACGCTTTGATGACAACCAAATATGTTCGTCTGCGAGTCTAATTATGCAGTGTTCTAACGCCTAAATGAAATAATAATGAACCGAGGGGCAGATGGGGCAGACATTATGTTCATTCATTTAAGTAAATAGGTGATCAACCTTCTATGTCATAACGAACAAGTATGCGTCAGTGCACACATAGATAGGGTGTCATTTAAAAAAATGACAGATGACACATGTCAAATGTCATCTATTCAATTGGCTCCAAGCCAGTTTTTGTAATTGTTAATACACGCTTTATAACACACAAATATACAATATTCTTAACATAGTAATAATAATTAAAACAAATTAAAAAAGTTCCCTGTGGCAGTGTACCTTTAACGCTGGCAGCATTTCCTAGCTGTATTGCGATACTTATTAAGAAAAGAACCAGATCTGGGTTTAGCTACCAGACCCCAACTTAAATCTATAATTAGCTAATTGTTGTCAAACTATTTAGTGACATTTTGAGCAGTGTTGCCCTAGTGGTGTCGTAGGTTCGATCCCCGGCTGTCCACCAATCGCCTTTCTATGGGGCCTTAGACCCAACACGTGCGTGTCAGGCACTGATCACCTACTTGCCTATTAGAACAGATCTTTGCCATACAAACAGTTTGTACTCAAAACTTAGCGATTAAAAAGAGTGGCGGAGAGTTTCTTGCCTGTTCTTTTTGCCCGCGCTACGCTCTTGACTTGCGAACTGGTAGTAAGTATAAATTTGGAAGCTTATAAAAAATTCAGTTGAGGTTTATAAGTCTACTTGGTTACCGATATGAATAAAGTTCACGGAATACATATAGAAATCTGATGCCTAGACCTAAAAGGTTGTCCTCTATTGGTATATGGTTTATTTTTTTAAGAAATTATTACTAAAAAATTTTTGTTGTTTGTAAAGTAGGTTTATGATCGAGATGTTTACGTGATAACGTCTTATTGGTGATATAAGTTTTTGGGAAGTAAGGAATTAATGAAGATAACAATTTTTTCAAATTTTAAATTACATCTATCGTTTTATTCACACTTTTGATGATAAATTTCGGGTGTAAAATGACAAGTTTACTTATTCGACTATGATATACATTTTTCTTCATACATTCACGGAATGACTGGCAGCGCTCGAGATGAGACGGGAGATCGGTCCGTCTCTCTCTCGTTATACCTGCGATCGCGCTCGTGAGGTTTTGGTGTGACACAAGTTTCTGAACATGTCACCCGACTAAAACGATTTTAAAGACGTTATCACGTCAAAAGTCAAAGTACATTTCAGACTATTTAATTAGTTATTGACATATTATGTCAAATATTTTTGACATAGTTTTCGACGATTATATTTATGTCTCAATAGAGTAATCGTGAGCGAACATTACATTAAATGTCACATATATTTCCCACGGTAAGGTCGAGATTTGGGCGTGGCGAGATTAAGAGCAAATCAATAGAATATGACAATCACCCACGTCTGAAGGGAGTTCAACCATACCACAGGCACCAGATTAGACTATTTTACGTGGTGATGTTAATGCATGGGGGTCGTCTAAGTATAGTGGTCTATATCGACCCCTAGGGGTCTAAGACAAACTGCAAGTGGTCTACGCTAGCGAAAAAAAATTTGGGGGTCCGTGAAATGAAAATGGGGGTCTACGATAGTGGATCTCAACACATACACTGATAGTACCTATTTACTTACATCATACTATCTTATAATATCAAAACATATACATTATATTGACTTATTGCTAATGTTATTTTATTTATAGTTTATTTTATGTTTATTTAATGCTACGTATATTTTACATAACAGATAAAAAATTTTATTTTGAGTAGTTTTAATTTAAATTCAATTAATAAATGTATAAATTAACATTTGTTTTTACTTTAAGTTTTTAACACTAAACTTCACTACAGTTAGAAATTTACAGGAAATCAATATCAGGTAAGTAGGGGGTCTACCCAATACGGAAAAACATGGCAAGGGGTCTACGACACAAAAAAGTTTGGGGAACTCTGTACTAATCGCTTGAAATATCATGCAGGACAACGTTTGTGGGGTCCGCTGTTAAATAAAGCAACACAAGCAGGCAATCATCCTTATTTTGCTGGCCTATGCCTGGCCAAAAAACTCTTCCTAGAATAATTTATGATTTGAATGTTCTATTTGTATAACAATAAATAATGTGCAATGTCAGACGATCATTTGTGTGTTGTCATCTGTTTTAGTCCATCATGTTTTGGACACGTGCCATTCTCCTTCAGTTAAATCAGTAATTAACCGGGTTATTACAACTTCTTTAACCAGGTTAATTCTTCGATATTGTCTCTACGAGTGGCAGCGTTTTTGTCGAAGAAAAGGGAGAGAGCGATAGAGACTTGAACACCGATGGTGTTTTGAATACATATCAATATCGTTATTATTTTATTAAGTAACTAAATAACCATTTTTTTGACGTGACAACGTCTTATAATTCGATGGAGCCGGCTGCAGGCACGAAAAAACATGACTCATGCGGCGTTACCTCGCTCTGAGGCGTTACCTCGATCTGAGGCGTTCCATTTAAAATTGACATAATTGTATTTATTCGTTATACAAATAAATGTAATCAATTCAATTGTGATTTCCATTTACCTCCTTCTCTATATCCATACAA
Organism: Pieris napi; assembly: GCF_905475465.1. Classification (NCBI taxonomy): domain Eukaryota; kingdom Metazoa; phylum Arthropoda; class Insecta; order Lepidoptera; family Pieridae; genus Pieris; species Pieris napi. The sequence continues at coordinate 422,704 of NC_062251.1, read as the reverse complement.
AATATCTATCAAACAAATAAAATTTAATTATTTTTTTTTAAATGCAACCATTTTTTATCATTTTTTTATGACGTTGTCACGTTCAACTATCGTCAGTAAACCGACTTTACAGACAAACGATTTTTTTTTGGTGTTTTTTTATAATGGCACAGAACCAAGACCTTTTTTGTTAAGACCCAGTTGGCTATTTTAGAAAACGTGGACATAAGTTAGCAATTATGATAATAATGAATTTGTTATATTATTTGGTTATTACCATATTAATGGTGGTATTTCTATATACATAACAACATCTGATTTTAGTTCCGGTTTTTAATTAGCCTTAGTATTCATTAATATAGAAAGACTGGCAAAATTAAATTATGGGATTTGGGCAGCTTAATTACACAATAATTAATTTAACAAAGAAGTTTTACTTCTGACATGTGTACTTTGTACGCACTTTTTTTAATGTAACAGAACTGATGTTAAGAAGGCTCACGAAAGCGTTGCCGGCCTTTTAAAAATTGGTACGCTCTTTGAAAGAACCTATGTCGAATTGATTAGGAAATACCTACTGAATACCAGAAGACTCGCGAATGCGTTGCCGGCTTTTGAAGAATTGGTACGCTCTTTGAAAGAACCTATGTCGAATTGATTAGGAAATACCTACTGAATACCAGAAGACTCGCGAATGCGTTGCCGGCTTTTGAAGAATTGGTACGCTCTTTGAAAGACCCTATGTCGAATTGATTTGGAAATACCTGCCATGGGCACTCAATGCCAGAAGGCTCGCGAATGCGTTTTCCGCCTTTGAAGAATTGGTACGCTCTTTGAAAGACCCTATGTCGAATTGATTTGGAAATACCTACTGAATACCAGAAGACTCGCGAATGCGTTGCCGGCCTTTTAAGATTTGGTACGCTCTTTGAAAGACCCTAATATGTCGAATTGATTTGGAAATACCTACTGAATGCCAGAAGACTCGCGAATGTGTCGCCGGCCTTTGAAGAATTGGTACGCTCTTTGAAAGACCCTATGTCGAATTGATTTGAACCTACCCATGGACACTCAATGCCAGTGAGCTCGCGAATGCGTTGCCGGCCTTTGAAGAATTGGTACGCTCTTTGAAAGACCCTATGTCGAATTGATTTGAACCTACCCATGGACACTCAATGCCAGTGAGCTCGCGAATGCGTTGCCGGCCTATTAAGAATTAGTACTCTTTTTCTTGAAGGACCTTAACTCAAATTGGTTCGGAAATACTTCAGTGGGCAGCTGGTTCCACATAGTGTTGGCAAAAAGTGCCTTAAAAACTCTCAGTTGTGGAAGAATGTCAAGTTAGGGCCCAATGTCCCGCTCCACATTATTATCGAAATTCATTTACTAGTTGTAAGTTCGTTATGTTATTCAATAAATGATTATTTGCGTGAGACACTGTAGTTGATATAAATTTAATAACGTATATGATATAGTATAAGATCCCGATATACAACGACCTTCACCGAGATGCTTATTTAATGAAACGTATTTTATATTTTATTTAATATGTCAATAAATATAATCCATATGGGTTGCCTAGCAAATTTCAGTCAGTTTTAATATTATTATTATATGTTTAATTAATATTTTTTAAAAAATATATTTTTTTATAATTTGCATGTAGTAATTTTTTTCAATCAATATTTTTAATCAAGGTAGTATTATATATGTATCACTATAACTTTCTTTTTTACTAAAGATGTATATATACTTTAGTGTCACATAAAAAATATACACATAAATAATAATTAATTGATTAAAAACAACCTAACGTTTGCATATTCTATGGGCTTCATACTTTCAATTGGTATAGAATTTATCTAATAATCATACCGGTGAAATGTTTAAAAAAAATTTTTTTAAATTATTAATTAAACATACTCTGGACTGAAATTTGCTAGACAACCCATATGGATTATATTTATTGACATATTAAATCTACTATATAAAAATAAGTCGGGTTTTCCTTCCTGACGCTATAACTCCAGAACGCACGTACCGATTTCCACGGTTTTGCATTCGTTGGCAAGGTCTCGGGCCCCGTGAGGTTTATAGCAAAGAAAATTCAGGAAAAATTTCAACAGAAAATCGGGAAAATCTTACAAAAAAAATGATAAACGAAATGATTTACGAACTGCGATTTTACCACCTTACACATTTTTGTACCATATTGCAATTAATTATTATTATTACGTACGCGAACATAATTTTCCACGATTGGTAATAAGTCCCGGGTGTTCTATCACAACCAATAAACCCTTAAACTGCTGAGGCAGCCTGATTAAACGTTGGGGAAGTTAGGATCGCTACCACCTATAGATTCGCTAGATAGCTTCGCAAAAAAGTCAAACTTCATCAACAACTATTTAAGTTGGTGTGGTGTCGTTTTCGTTGAAAGTTTCTAGTAAAGCTTAAAATAAATAATTAATTTATCATCAAATTGAATTAAATATTTAGGTTATATGTATTTCGTTTTAAATACGCCACCATGCCACTGGAATGAAACTATTGTTTGACTTAGAAGTAGAAATTTTAAATGAAACAAATAATAAGAAAATTTCACATATCTATTCAAATTACATTTATAAAAGCAATTTTTAACAAAGAACTAGGTACTTTCGTAATCATAATAATAAGTAATTTCATTTTTTTTTTGTTTGAGCAGATTTTCGAAGGTTCCCCTCGATTTATCTGGGAAACCAATCAGCCTTGCGATTCTGTAACTCACTTTTCGAACTCACACAGCAGTTCTCACAGCGGCGGTTACAGAAGTGCAAGGCAGATCCTGAAACTACCCTTGGAATATATTCTTTCCAACAGAAAAATAATTATCAAAATCCATTAATAAACGACAACGTTATACGCGAACAGGAAAAAATCGTTTAATTGAAAGAAGAAAGATTGGGTTTTTTGACAGTATCGATATTATACCAATATTAAAAACACAAATAAGGGTGCAGCACATCAATTATAATACAAATAATAAATAATATAGATAGCTCCGATTATAAAGGACCCCACCAGAATATCGCTTCCATAAAAATCCGTAGCGAGCAAACATTGCGCTAAATGGAACGCAAGCCTAAACACATTCTTTCTTAATTAAAACTCGCAATAGTGTCGTAGATTTTCATTAAAGGTATTACAACTAATGTAGACGCATTGAAGATTAAAATTCAAGTAAGAGTATCTTTTACTTGAACTGTACCCACACTTTGCAGTAGCACATTGTGATTGAATGGTTGAGAAATCATTACATAGTATAAAACAAAGTCGCTTTTTCTGTCCCTATATCCCTACGTATGCTTAAATCTTTAAAACTACGCAACGGATTTTGATGCGGTTTTTTTAATAGATAGAGTGATTGAAGAGGAAGGTTTATATGCATAATAACATCCATTAAATATTGGAGAAATACTGTTACTTTTGAGGTTTCTAATGTGATGTCGTAAATAATGACATTTTTTCCGCTTACAATGCAAACGCAGGCTGAACCCTACGAGTTTTATCAAAATAATGTACTAAGTATTGTACACATTGAAAAGGTCTACAGAAAAGTCCGTGATGGTATATGTCTATCTCTTATGGATAACCCACAATAACTTTTTTTTGTCATTTACTTTTTACGGCAAATAATGGCTAATTTTCGAAGCGATTTTAACCAATACAGCATTAATCCTTATCCAATTAAAATAGTGGAGCTAGTGAGAAATAAAACAAAGAATACATTTCATGTAAGTTTAATTTTGCAATACTTGTGAAACAAAAAATAGATAAAAACAATCCTTGATGCGGATTATATATCATGCTAAAATTTCAGCTCGATCGGTGCAGAACTTTTTGAGTTTTTGAAGCCTACACAAACTAACATAACAAATTTTATATCTAATATATAAACAGACAGACAGATTCTCATGAAATTTTGTGTGCATATCGGATCGGACAACATCTATTTTTCATCCCCCTAAATTGTAAGGGTAGTCCACCCCTAAATTTTTTTTAATTTTTAGACAAAACTTTTTTTATGATACAGCATGCCAAAATACATACAACCCCTAATTTTCATCCCTCTACGATCAACCTCTATTTTTTATTATAAATGATAAGTATACATGGCAAAACGACGTTTGCCCGGTCAGCTAGTGTTTATATATAATTTATGTTATCTGTACAATTAGATAATAAATATATAACAGATTTTATCTCGACCATATATCCAATATATATATATCCAATGAATATTTATTAAGAGTATTCCATTCCGTGCCCCAATTTAACCTCTAACCTTAGTTTAATCAATTTGATTCAATCCATTGTCAAGATTTACACATATGTCTCAATTTCTTAACAACTGCAATACTCTGAAATCATTGCCAGTTCTCAAATCAAAAGCGTAATAGTACTGGCAATAAACTCCCCGTCACTATTTAATTTATTGCATTTACTTTGTATATATTCTCAGAACCAATTCAACTTAGAAAAGAGCGTACCAATTATTAACATTTTCTACCCTTTGGAGTAGACTCTTGGGCCGTGGGATTCAAATGCAAAGCTAATTAAAGATTTAAGTTGGCGCCTGGTACATAGTAACCCCAGAGCTGGTGGTTTCCTCAACAAATAACTATCGCAATACATCGAAGAAAAGCAATAAACCACACCACAGGAAACAAATTCTTTAATTTGTTTTAGATTAAATGTATTATTTTTTATTATAATAAGGTTAAGAATATTGGGTAAAACAGCTTCAAATTTTTTTCTATCGTTCTTCACGCCTTGTATATACGTATAGTACTCCAAGTTTATATAAATAATATATTAAGAAGGCGCATGTTCTTCAACCACATAGAAATTATTAACAGCTTTTGGAGCAGTGTTGGCCTAGTCGCTTCAGCGTGCGACTGTCATCACGAGGTCGTATATTCTGTTAGGCCGTGAAATTAAAATGCCTTTTTAAAAAAAAGGATTTAATTAAAACAATGAGTAAAATACAAAAATTGGACAACCGCTCTCTAGGAATGATGTACGCAGACTGACTGAAGTCACCATGATCATAATTCTCTAAAAGTATGCATTGATGATGCAGATGATGAGTTAGCATTATGGCTAGCAATCTAGGGATGTAACATCTCCCCCCTTTAAGATAGAGCCTTTGGTGAGAAAATTAAAGGCTCTTTTATATTCTAGTTCTAATTGGAGCACTTTGGTGAACAATTTCTATTTCGGGATTTTCCTTTTCTGTACTTTCTATGTCCTCATTAGGAGGTTCAGTCATGGTTTTATTAAGATTTACTGTATATTGAAGAGGGCGGTTGTAAAAGGATTTACAAAATTTCTTAATAGCTAAATATAATAAAAATGAAATTATTAAAACAAAAGTTACAATTATTGTTGCTGAATAATGTGTCCCATATTCCACAATATGAGGTTGTTTAGAAGTTTCTAACTTACCTAAGTCGGTAAGGATTGAGTTTAATTTTAACTTATTTTCTGAATTCAAATCGTCTAGATTTATACTATTTAAGTGAACAGGAGATACATTATCAGTCTTATCGCTAAGCTTAACTAAATCACAACATGTGTCGTTTATAAGATTAAAATCAGGGAAATGATTAATGGGTGACGAAATATTTAAAATATTATACTTTGGTACAAGAGTAGTGCTCTTAAAATATCCTACACACGTTTTTGGTATATGGAGTGTTCCAGTACCTAGAATGTTTGTTTCAAATAATTTGGATCCTGAACAGTCTATGGATATTCTTTGTGGATCTGACTGTATAAACAACCATTTGTTATTCATTAGGGGTTGCCAAATGTCAAGCTTTCCTGTTATAATCGTTGAATCACATTGCAACGGTTTTTCACTTATCACCTTAACTAATAGTTCACTTTCACAAATAGGTTTTGCTTCCGTGGAATATACATTTTCAATGTCACAAATAAAGTTTCCAGGATTCACCATTTTACAAACTTCCAAGTTATTGAAAACGCAGTATTGGGATTTGTCGGTGGTCATTGCTATATACTTATTACTAGGAATTGTTAAAGAAAATGAATTTGGCTCTTTAGGATTATGTGGCGTTGGCAGAGCAATAACATGAAACATTATATATTCCTTAATATTAACAAGTGGTACTTGAAGAACAAATATAATCTTATTATTAATGTAATAGCAAATTAACTTAGATATACTTAGAATTAAATGTATAGAATTAATATCTAAAGCTATTGGCAACTCTAAGTTGCTAGATAGATGTCTATAGTTATCAGCAAGCTCTTCATATAACTGTTTAGATGTTATCACGGCAGGGTGGAGTATGTCTTGGCTGCTAAATAAGATAGCATTAATAACATCCTCCAATTGGAATGATAGGGTAATTATTGATGTCTCTAAAATATTAAATATCTCATTTACATTCAAGAGTACTTTGAATCCGTTTATTTTCTCATTAATGATTTTAGTTTTTTGAGAGAGCTTGTCGACAGCTAAATTAAGTTTATTTTCATTTTCCTTTAATTTATATATGGTATCATTATAATTTTTTAATACCGATCTACTAACTAAAATATTCTCTTTCACGAGAGAAACTAACCGCTTTTCATCATGCTGTAAGGATGTTATAGCTTCATCATATTTTAAACCGTCATTTTCGTCCAAGGTGCCAAATATATGCTTTAGGATGGTTCCTACACCTCCTACCCAGGCACCACGTTTAACTCTATTGTCAATAAGATGTGAGATAGTAGAGAATTGCTTATTCATATCTTCGAATCGTGCAGTTAAAGGAAGTAACAAATTATGGCATTCTGACATAACTTCTATGATACGAGTCTTATTACATAGATTTTCAATAACCACTAGGGTGTCTTCGATATTTTGCAAGTGCGGTTTAAAATGTGAAATATCTACTGGCATTATTATTTGTAGTTGAACATTATTAATTTTAAGTTTCCCTAAGTAATCATAATAGAGGCCCGAGCTTGAAGTTATTGGCTTGACAAGGTCGCGTTGGGGCTCTCCAAGAGTTGAGCTGTGAAATAATATTTAAGGTAAATAATTATTCATCTATACTATTCTATTAACTGTGTTATTCTTTATACATCGATTGCGGCAACTTCAGCTAACTTAACTTGATCAAAATGATGTGTTACATGACGTCTATTTATCAATAGAGTGAGTGTATTGTTTCCATTTATCCTAACTACTTTATATGGTCCCTTCCAGAGGGCTGAGAGTGCTTTTCTCATTCTTAAATGGTTTTTGAGATAAACATAATCTCCTGGTTTATATTTTACTTGACGGGTGTGATTGTCATAGTAAGTTTTTGAAGACTCCTTTGATTTCCTAATAAAACTTAATGCTTTATCTCGTGAATGTTTTAATCTACATTGGAGCATGCGCACATACTCTGGATATGTTGCACCTGGTGTTTCTTCGTAGACGGAATTCGGAATTACCGGTTTATTGCCAAACATTAGCTCGTAAGGAGTATAGTGGGTCGTTGAGTGGACTGATGTATTATAAGTGAGCATAGCCGTATAAACAAATCGCGGCCAATTTGACTGACCCTCGTCTACGAAGGATCTTAGATATTCCTTAAGAGTTGAATGACTCCTTTCCAAAGCACCCTGGGTTTGTGGATGATAAGGAGAAGAGCATAGATTTTTTATTTTTAATAATTTGCAAGTTTCCTTGAATAATTCCGACGTGAAGTTAGTGCCTTGATCAGTAAGAATCATTTTCGGAATTCCAAATATTGAGATAAAATGAAGCAAGCATTCGCTAGTTTCTTCGGCCGTTGTACTACGGATTGGATAAGCAGAGGAGAACTTGGTGAGGTCATCCTGAATAGTCAAAATATATTTAAGCTTCGCCGAACCTGATTCGGGTAACGGTCCTACAATGTCTAAAGAAATTCTTTGACACGGCTCAGTTGAAGTACTGGTGATCTGCATAGGAGATCGGTTTACTTGTCTAAGTGCTTTATTAGCTTGGCACTGAGGACATTTCTTTACGAAATGTTCAATATCACTTCGCATATTTTTCCAGTAGAACACTTCTTGGATGCGTTTCAGCATTCTATTGGAACCGAGATGTCCAGCAATTGGAATATCATGATTATCTTTTAGTATCTTAGGTATTTCCGAGAGAGATGGGTATATAATTCTATCTTTGTAAATATGTATAGTTATCTCGGAGTTTTCAAAAAGAAAAAGAAACATGTTATAGATTTTAACAAACTGGTGCGTGTCAAAAGGATTTTTAAAATCTGTTATTGCTATATCAGTGACATTATTATTATCAGGGTTTGCCACTAATTCATCCCTTAGAGTTTTAAGACTTTTATAGATGTCTACATAGGATGACTTATCGAAATGATGGACTTTGAAGAATAATAAAAAGTAAGTTTTGTTATTGTTTTTAAAGGATATGTATGAGTTTAAGACTCTTTCTTTGTTGATTACTTCTGAATCTTCAGGTAAGGTATCAAGAATACCCTGAACATATGGGTTGGATTCATCAAGGTCAATTGAAGTTGGCAATATGATAGTTTTACATTTCGACTTCGTTATATCGTCATTGTACTCTAATATTTTCGTAGTGAAAATCTTATCGTTCTTATTCATAGTCTTAAGGAAAGTAGAGTAATTGTCATCAGGTAAATTGAGCCCAGGTGAAAACCTTAAAGATGGAATTGAGCCCTCGCCAGCATGGTCAGTAATTGGTTGCGTTAATTCAGGTACAATAGTACTAGTTTCTTCTCTCAGAGGATTTTCAGCGCTGGTGGGCGAGATTAAGTCTGTCGAGGGAACCAAATCAGGTTCCTGTTGGGGAGAATTGAGTTCGGGTAGCAATACAATACTTTCGTCGGGTTGAAGCGGATCCGGAGTTGAAATAAGTTCGTCGGGGTTAAAAGAAGGTGGTGATGTCAATAAGTCCATCAGATCTCTATCTAAATCTCGTGTAGAAGCATTTTCTATATTTGGATTTGATTCAATTATATTTTCAGGTTGAACAGGATTTACGGGGAATCTGGATAGAGCATCAGCGTTAGTGTTGATTTTCCCTTTTTTATACTTAATATCGTATTCGAATTCCTCTAACTTTAAACGCCATCTTATAAGGCGTGACCCTGGATCCTTGCATTTAAATAGCCATTCTAATGGTTTGTGATCTGTTAGAACTGTAAATCGATACCCATAAATATAGGGTCTAAATACTTTTGTGCCAAAAATTACAGCAAGGCATTCTTTCTCTGTTACACTATAGTTACTTTCGGCTCGATTTAATGTACGGGATGCGAAGGCTATAGGACGATCTTGTCCTATGACGCCTTGTGATAATATTGCTGATATCGCATAGTTGGATGCATCACAGGTAAGGAGAAATGGTTGTGAGAAATCAGGATACGCTAGTATAGGGGCGGAAATAAGGTTGTTTTTTAATGTTTCAAATGACAGTTGTTGTTCATGTTCCCATGAAAAGGGTACATCCTTCTTAAGTAAATTGGTCAAAGGTTTGGCTAATTTGGAGAAGTTTTGAATGAACCGTCTATAGTATGAGACGAGTCCTAAGAATGATTTGATATCTTTAGAGGATTTAGGCGTAGGGAAATCTGCGACAGCTTTGACTTTGGTTGGGTTAGGTTGAACACCATTTTGACTGATGATATGCCCTAAGTATGTCACTTCTTTTCTAAGAAATTCACATTTTGCAGGTTGTATTTTTAAATTGTAATTACGAATTCTTTGGAATACCGATTTAAGGTTATGGATATGAGAGGTTAAATCATAGGAGTAGACGACGATATCATCGAGATAAACAAAACACCTGGAACCTTGGAGGCCTGTAAGACAGGTGTTCATGAGTTTTTGGAAGGTTGAGGGGGCATTTTTTAACCCAAACGGCATCCGATTAAATTGGAAGTGTCCTTGGGGGACTGAAAATGCGGTTTTGGATGCATCCTCAGGAGAAATACGGATTTGATGGAAACCAGAAGCTAGATCCAGAGTGGTAAAATAATTACTCTTACCCAACTGGTCGAGTATTTCCGATATCTGTGGAATTGGATAAGTTTCTCCGATTGTGACATCGTTCAATTTCCTATAGTCTATCACAATACGCCAACTCTTTTCACCACTAGAGTCTAATTTTTTCGGTACTACCCAAATAGGTGAGCTCCATGGAGAAGAAGAGGGTTCTATAATGTTTTGGTCTAACATTTTATTGATCTGTCTTTCCACTTCTTTCTTGTGACATTCCGGAAATCTATATGATTTAGTGTGAATAGGAATGTCACTATTAGTTTTAATACGATGTTCAATAGCAGAAGTATAGGTAAGTTTATCATTAGGAAGAAAGAATATGTCGGAGAAACTTGAGCACAATTCAATAAGAGCCTTTTCCTCTTCTATATTTAAATGAGTCAATCTTAATGAGCTAATGACTTCGTCAGTACGGTGAGTTACATCATGACTTATTAAGTTTATAGGATATGAGATGGAATCTAAGGGTGTGATAGTAAGATTTAAGTTAGTTTTTACATTAGCAGGAGACTCTGAGGTATTTGCTACGGTTATATTTACACAGTTGTTATTTCTTACCTTGACAATACAATTAGATATGAAAAGATTTTCTGAGATGTGTTGATCCGTAATTAGCCCTTCCTTAAGATTGGTTTTATGAACTGTACACTGTATGACAGCTTCTGAACGAGGGGGAATGACAAAGAATGGTTCAGAAAATATTAATTTAATCTCGTATTTACCTATCTTTAGCACATCACGGGTATAGTCAATTTTACAACCAAATTCCGTTAAGAAATCCGTACCAATAATACCGTCATAAGGCAAATTAATATTTTGAACAACGTGAAATTTAAATGGCAAACGTTTGGTGTTTGTTACCTCTAACTTAAATTGAAAATGACCTACAGTCATAGTTGACTCATTATTAGGATCAATACCTTTGAGTTTAATGGTTTCTTTAATTAATGTTTGATTGCTTCGGATGCTTGATTCTTTGAGTAGGCATATAGCAGAACCAGAGTCTACTAATAAAGATAATGGGATCTCCGAGATTTCGGATTGGACTAAAATATGTGGTAGGAATCGTTTAGTTGTGTCTATATGCACTTCATATATTTCTTTGGAAATTAATTGAGCCTTTGTTGGGGGCTGGTTACCCGAGTGGTCTCTATGAATTTTATTCTTGTGAATGTGAGGTTGGGCGCTTGTTTGGGGCTGGTTACCCGAGTGGTCCCTAGATTTTATGAAATGGGCGCTTGTTGGGGGCTGATTACCCGTGTGGTCCCTAGATTTGAGCGAATGGGCGCTTGTTGGGGGCTGGTTACCCGAGTGGTCCCTGGAGTTTGAAATAGATAGGTATTGTTTGGTGTCTTTTTTAATATTTTGTCTCGTGAGACACCGGGACGAGACATTTATTCGTTTAAAGGGGCTTGATCTTCCTCGTCATAACCCGTTTCCTCATCGGGCTGCTCTAGGAAATTTACACGTGGAGGTTGTCTATTAGGTTGGCCATTCTGTTGATTGCGTAATTTGTTGTTGTATTCCCGTTTCCTGCATTGCGCTATATCGTGACCAGTTAGTTTGCAATAACGGCAAAAAGCAGTGTTATTACTGGTTGGACCTCTTTGAAAGTTAGCATTAGGTACAGGTCTTTGGGACGGAGAGAAATTGATATTAGCCCTTGAAGGGCCTGATCTGAACCTATTGTTATTATTATTGCCGTTATTGTTAGGCCTTTGATCAGGTTGTGGACGCCGATATAGCGTCAATTGTATACGTTCTTCTGAGATCGCGAAATTAATGGCTTCATTTAAAGATTTTGGTGATTTGCATCTAACAATATTTGAAATACGAGGCTGTAGCCCCATTAGGAAGTGATGAAGAGATAGGTCTTCCATAGCAGCTGTTCTGCCTGGAAGTTCTTTATTTTTTGATGTAGACAAAGATATTTCTGTTAGCAATTGCGACAAATAAGTTTCCATCCTTAAAGCATATTGGCTGACATTTTCTTGTGGACCTTGCCTGCTCTCTTGCAATTCCATTAAAAGATGTGAATAATGTTTCCTCTCACTGAATTGAGTCTTCAAAAACTCTTTGAGTTGTTCCCAAGTTGTAAATTCTTTAATAGAGCAGGCAATTTCCGCTTTACCATTTAGTTGAGCTAAAACATACTTGAATAATACGGGCTTTTGAGCCTCTGATGCAAGTTCGAATGCGTTATCGCAATTTACCAAAAATGAGTTCAGGGTCTCACGATTCCCATCGTATGATTTAATGAATTTAAAAATTATGTTTAATTCTAATTCAGCCATGGCGAGCGCTGCGGCAGTCTTTCTCGTAATGCGAGGAGAGCTAACAGGTGATTTATCCTTAAATTCGTTTGTACCTTGCTCGATTTCAGGAATTTCAATAGTAATTTTGCCTTCTTCAAGTTTTGACACCTTTGGCATAATAAGTAAGTTAGTTAAATAATTAAGCAAGTTACAAACGAGAAACAGAAATACTTATTAATTTAATATGAATACATATAACAATGATTGAGCCCTAAGAATGTTAAAGATAAACAATGACCAGCGACTTACTGAATTTCTGCGTGGGCGATTGATAGAAGCGAGACGACGTGCAGTAACATTCCGCGAAATTAGCGACGATTTATTCTCAGCCTGTTATTTAAATTGACACTTTGTCTTACGAAATACCGGAACAAAACAGATTCTTTGCTAGACTTGACTAAATGCAATTTTCTAGCGGGGTGAAACACTTCACTTTTATGCGCCTTTAACACTTTCAAGCACTTTATACACTTTTCCACGTATACAACTGATACGGCCACGGACAGAGAGCGAGTCTGCAGAGCGATGTCGGACACTGGGGATTTTCGGATCCCACCGCTGCCACCAAATGTTAGGCCGTGAAATTAAAATGCCTTTTTAAAAAAAAGGATTTAATTAAAACAATGAGTAAAATACAAAAATTGGACAACCGCTCTCTAGGAATGATGTACACAGACTGACTGAAGTCACCATGATCATAATTCTCTAAAAGTATGCATTGATGATGCAGATGATGAGTTAGCATTATGGCTAGCAATCTAGGGATGTAACAGTTCGATCCCCGGCTGTGCACCAATGGACTTTCTGTCTATGTGCGCATTTAACATTCGCTCGAACGGTGAAGGAGAACATCGGTGTGGAATGCGGCTTGCCTTAGACCCAAAAAGTCGACGGCGTGTGTCACCGTAGGCTGATCACCTACTTGCCTATTAGATTTAAAAACGATCATGAAACAGATTCATAAATCTGAGGCCCAGACCTAAAGAGTGCGCCGATATTATAACAGCACGCGGCCGCCCGTACTTTCTGGTCTTCGACAGACGAAGTGTTGTATCTGTTGATAGTATATATGTCACCGTAAAATTGTAAACACCGTTAGATTGTAATATATCTCGCGAGATTGTATACTATCGAAAGATTGTGAACCTCAACGAACTGCTTACAATTTAAGGTATTATTATTCGGTAGTTATATGAAATTATTGGGAAGTAAAATTAATCTGTAATTGACCAAAGAAGTTTGAATGATAACTAAGTTAGTGTAGTACAATCTACCGAAAAATAATACGTTAAACTGTGTAAGCAGTACGCTGAGGTTCACAATCTTTCGACAGTTTATAATCTCGCGAGATAGATTACAATCTAACGGTGTTTACAATTTTACGTTAACATATACGAACATACGGCTGATACCAAGCTTTTGAAGTGTCTGGAATATGACCGACGGCTCAATATCCACTTTGTGCAAGGCCATCACTGCAATCATATTTCTTTAACATCCCATTACATAGTAATTTGATAATGAACACGAAAAAATATGAGAAATGGCGCAATATCGAAAGAAGTTTTTAAAACAATACGTGTTCCAAATTCAAAATAATTAAAAAGTTGAAAATAAGAAAAGTTTTTATGTGGCAGTATTTATGGCCAGACTATATTTTAGTTCATTTTAGTGACCGAAAATAAGACTTGGCTTGAAGTTATTTAAAAAAAAATATTGGTTGTTTGTACAGTAGGTTTACGATCGAGATGTTTACGTGATAACGTCTTATTGGTGATATAAGTTTTTGGGAAGTAAGGAATTAATGAAGATAACAATTTTTTCAAATTTTAAATTACATCTATCGTTTTATTCACACTTTTGATGATAAATTTCGGGTGTAAAATGACAAGTTTACTTATTCGACTATGATATACATTTTTCTTCATACATTCACGGAATGACTGGCAGCGCTCGAGATGAGACGGGAGATCGGTCCGTCTCTCTCTCGTTATACCTGCGATCGCGCTCGTGAGGTTTTGGTGTGACAAGTTTCTGAACATGTCACCCGACTAAAACGATTTTAAAGACGTTATCACGTCAAAAAAAAAATTTTGTTCATAATAAGAAGCTTAAACAAAATGTAAACAATCATCGCACACTTGAAGCCAAAATGAGCCCTTTAGTTTTTACCACAATCGTAAATTGTATTTAAACATTCTCGTTTCCGATAATGTCCAATAACATAAAGGTGATATCAGACGGTTCATTTTTTGTTCATTTTCACCTTTCATTCGGTACATTTCACTCGAAATGAAATGTCTGAACAAAAAATGAAACACGAATGCCGAATGAATTCATTAGTGAACCGATCCAACAGTGTTGGATATTGGCATCCGCTATCTTTCATTCCCACTCCGAATGAACGAGAAATGAACGGTCTGAACATTGAGAGAACGTTCATTCGGATTCGGCCATTTTGTTTCGAGTCCTGTAGTTGACGGACATCACGTTGTCGACGAAATTATAACTTTTTTTTCTGTGTGTTATTATATTGTTTACATGCGGCAAAATGGTGTTCAAGTGGAACGATCAAAATACATTACTTTTTTTTTAAAATAAATTTCTTCTTTAAATCCATGGTCGCACCCACCACCTTCGACGTTTTCTTTGCTTCTTTTTTGTCAACTCTTTGATTAAATGATCACAAATTAAACTAATTCCAAGACGTACGACTTCATTCGATGACATATTTAAAGAAACAATGAATGTTCATTTCTGTATCATTTCGTCTAAGCCGTGTGAACATAGAATGAAAAAAAATGAAGTATTCACTCGAGTGAACAATCATTCGAGTGAACCGTCTGATATCACCTTAAGTGTCACTAAAGGTGATATCAGACGGTTCATTTTTTGTTCATTTTCACCTTTCATTCGGTACATTTCACTCGAAATGAAATGTCTGAACAAAAAATGAAACACGAGTGCCGAATGAAATCATTAGTGAACCGATCCAACAGTGTTGGATATTGGCATTTGGTATCTTTCATTCCCACTCCGAATGAACGAGAAATGAACGGTCTGAACTCTGAGAGAACGTTCATTCGGATTCGACCATTTTGTTTCGAGTCCTGTAGCCAACGGACATCACGTTGTCGACGAAGTTATAACTTTTTTTTTTTTACTTTCATCCATTCGAAGATGATAACAATATGAATCAGGATCTTCAACGGCTAGTTCTCTCAACAATGTATTGGAAGCTCCTAATAAATTTCTTCTTTCAATCCATGGTCGCACCCACCACCGTCGACGTTTTCTTTGCTTCTTTTTTGTGAACTCTTTGATTAAATGATCACAAATTAAACTAATTCCAAGACGTACGACTTCATTCGATGACATATTTAAAAAAACGAACAATGAATGTTCATTTCTGTATCATTTCGTCTAAGCCGTGTGAACATAGAATGAAAAAAAATGAAGCATTCACTCGAGTGAACAATCATTCGAGTGAACCGTCTGATATCACCTTTAGATTTACGAACTCTTCAAAGTCAAGTTAGTTTTTTGTTTTGTTGTCGCAACCCCACTACCAGTAATCTTAGTTATAAGCTCATGTTTTAATTATATCCAGTTGTTACCCAGCGTCAAACAAAGTGTTTTCTAAAATTCATACATCCATACAACTGCTACCGAACTTAATTCGCCGAACAAATTTACGGAATATTGTACATACTGTGTGCTTTTTTAATTTATTGACGTGATAACGTCTTTAAAATCGTTTTAGTCGGGTGACATGTTCAGAAACTTGTGTCACACCAAAACCTCACGAGCGCGATCGCAGGTATAACGAGAGAGAGACGGACCGATCTCCCGTCTCATCTCGAGCGCTGCCAGTCATTCCGTGAATGTATGAACAAAAATGTATATCATAGTCGAATAAGTAAACTTGTCATTTTACACCCGAAATTTATCATCAAAAGTGTGAATAAAACGATAGATGTAATTTAAAATTTGAAAAAATTGTTATCTTCATTAATTCCTTACTTCCCAAAAACTTATATCACCAATAAGACGTAAACATCTCGATCGTAAACCTACTTTACAAACAACCAATATTTTTTTTCTTTAATATGGCTCTGGCACGGTTTGTGCATTAGCCAGCGTCAAGTATAAGATTTTTATAATTCGTGCTTTTTGCCTTAGAAATTCGACCGTGTCCTCCATGTACGGTTTAGGCACTCGCCTGGTACCGCACAACCCTCCCAAAGGCCGAGAACAAATTTAAATTAAATTAAAACTTGCCCTCGAACCGGGAATCGAACCCGGTACCCCTCACCTAGCTGCCACTTTACTGTGTGTTGGAAATAAATTTAATATGATAGTTTTATCTATAATATACACTATTTTATTAATGATGGAGTTATTACGACAACATATACTGACCTTAGTGTGAAAAACTATAATTATATTAAAATAATAGAAGTAAAAAACCTCCCGAACCGGAAAGTATAGACTACGACATAGAGTAATTGTTTATAGAGTCAAACGCAATGTTACTTTGGATAATTCTTTATATAGAAACAAATATAGCCTATTTGTATTAGTGGTAATCTCATCCCTGGTGTTCTATCACTTGTACGGTGAAGGAAAACATCGTCAGGAAACCGGCTTTAGATCCAGAGTCGACGAAGTATGGGGTTCAAGTATCATGTAAGCACTATAGGGGGAGGGGGGGTCTTTGATTTTTATATTTGGCGATTACGTCAACTGTAATTATTTACTGTTTTACATATATATTACCCGCACATTGTCTATGTTTGAAATCGAAATGCATTATCGAGGATTCCTACAAAAAAATAATACGTTTATGTACTATTTTTTGAGAGATTTTCTTACTTCTGCTGACCAGAGAAGAGGGGGAGGGGGGTGTTAATTGCAGTAAATCTGCTTATGTAACACTTGAACGGCAACTTATCCATGAAATAAAAATGATTAAATATAGCGTCACTGGATTATTATTATGATGAAGGAATATTTTCCAGAGTGGGTACAGTACCTTTAGTACAGATAATCGTCCATTAAGAGTTACTTAAGACATTCAAGTATAATTTGTTTAACATATGTCAATAGTTTACCACGTCACAATGACTGAATATGAAATATGTCAAATTTAAAAAAGTTGGAGTCTGGAGTCCGGTGATTATATTTCATAACTGGATTAATTAACATTGTTCACGTAGCTATTTTTAAACCAAAATACATATTTACATAGCATAGAACGCAGAGGCGGCCATTTTGTAATGCAATCAGCGACAAGTTGTTAGTTAAATTCAGTTCTTTTCTCCAAAACAATTTTTTTTATATAATAGTGGAGCAAACCCATACGCCCCGCCCATAAAGGGCAGTCATCCCATTTTTAGTGGGTCCGTTGGCGGCCTTTGAGGGAGGAGTACAACTTTGAATAGTTGGTCGTATCAGGGAAGACAAATATACGATTACTAAAGAAGGATTATACTAACATAATCCTTTGAAAATCTTTTTTTGTGTAAGCTAGACAACCGAGTCTTCAGGACTCTCATCACAGCCCATGGTCACCCATTTGAGTGCGTTGCCAGCCTTTGAGGGAGGGAGGGAGGATGTGGAATCTTTTTAATTTCATTTTTAAGATCTGTATATTTCGTGACTTTATGAGCTATTGTTTTTTGTAAGTTGTGAGTGTCGATATGGCTATATCTATTTCATTGGTCCATTGTAGTGTATTGTTTTATCTCGTGTGGCTCTATCAAACTCAAAACAACTTTATTCATATAGGTAACCAAGTACACTTATGAACGTCAACAGAAAAGATGTTAAATTGATATTAAATTTACATTGACTACCAGCAAGTCAAGTGTGTAGAGCGGGCGAGAAGAACTGGCAAGAAACTCTCCGCCACTCTTTTTAATCGCCAAGTTATGAGTCATACAAATTGTTTGAACTGGAGCAAGCATTTAAATAATCATCAAATTTATAAAAAGCTTTATTTATTTACGTTTAACGAGTGTTTTGCAGTTCAGTGATAATTCTCTAATTTGCTTGGGTATTAGTTGTAAAAACAAATACAATTTCGGT
Organism: Pieris napi; assembly: GCF_905475465.1. Taxonomy (NCBI): domain Eukaryota; kingdom Metazoa; phylum Arthropoda; class Insecta; order Lepidoptera; family Pieridae; genus Pieris; species Pieris napi. Next base: position 404,231 of record NC_062251.1, on the reverse strand, counting down.
ACAAGGAGTGGTTTATCAAACTTATCGTCACTGTAGAATGATAACCTCGTATGTCAAAAAAGCATTAATTTTTTATTCTTAGACTCTTATGTCATTTCACTGGTATAATCATGAATCAAGTCGTATCCTTTTGATGAGACAACGTCTTATAATTCGATGGAGCCGGCAGCACGCACGAAAAAACATGACGCATGCGGCGTTACCTCGCTTTGAGGCGTTCCATTTAAGGCTTGAAGTGCAAGCGAGAGCGCAGATCGAGCGACAAAGAGACACAATTGGCCTCCGCGTTCGGCAGCGTTCGACATCTTTATTATCGATATAATACGATATATAAAGTATATATCGTATTATATCGATTATTTGTAATCGATCAATTCAATTGTGATTCCCATTTACCTCCTTCTCTATATCCATACAAAATATCTATCAACATTTTTTTAGTTTCTTGTAATGTTTGGTTCTCTGGACATACGAGGACATTCTACAGAGACATTATGATGATGACCTTCTAGAATCGTTTCTGGGATTATTATAAGCCGTAAGTAATAAAACTTTTTCGCTTTTTAATAACCTCTGTACATAATTGCTCTATTCAGGTAATGAACCAGCTCGTACGTTGACCCCGCCCGAGGACAACCACTGCATTCGCGTACGTTTACGCTGATTTTGATTTTGTTTACAAATCGTAAGAAATTATTGAAATTGGGCATCCTACTATTATAAACGCGAATTGTAAGTATGAATAGATGTTTGTTACTCTTTCACGTAAAAACTACTGAATGGCTTTTATTAAAACTTTACAATAATATAGCTTATACATCAGAATAACATATAGGCTACTTTATAAAGATATTGTGTGAATTATCCAAAATATCGCAGTAGGAAAAAATCTACCATCTGTGAGCTATTCTGGCGTGCGCTGCCAAAACCGCTAGAGTTACACACATGTAATGTATAATGGAAATGTTTATCTTAAATAGTACATAAAAAGCCTACCACAGTATATATCTATGTCTTATGTGTAAGCCAAAATAGTAAATAATAACTACAATAAAAATTAATAATTTCATGTTTTCCACACGAGTGTTAACCTTAATTGCGCACATAGAAAGTCCATTGAAGGGGATCGAACCCACGACTGGAGGGATCACAGTCGCACGCTGAAGCCACTGGGCCAACACTCATAACTGGCAATAAACTTAGAAATATCACTCCAGTATCACCACGACGTCCGCCGTTCCACAACTGAGCGTTTTCTAAGGCAGTTTTTGCCACCACCACTATGTGTGTGCCCACTGAAGTATCTCCGAACCAATTCGACTTAGGGTCCTTCAAGAAAAGAGCGTACCAATTCTTAAAAGGCCGGCAACACACTCGCGAGCCCTCTGGCATTGAGAGTGTCCATGGGCGGCGGTATCACTTAACATCAGGTGAGCCTCCTGCCCGTTTGCCCCCCGTTCTATAAAAAAACAATCTATTTTTACATATAAAAAGATATATCGCTAGCGAATATAAATAAAGGTTATTGAACTGGCCGTGACAAAGACCATGGAGTCAGTCATTGTTCTGTTTTGTTCATTTGTTGACTATCTACAGTATACCAACACACAGATACATAAAGATATTATCACAATTGTATCCAGTTCCTCACAAAGACAACTCCATACATCGTTATTCATAAAAAAACGTGTGTGTTCGTACACACGTTAGAATTTATACTTCTTTTATCTTTAACAAGATTAAAATCTTTTCAAAAATTGTTTTCTACGTTTGTAGAAATTAACAATTGAAAATACTAAAATGTTGATTGTAGCTAACTTCAGTTAACTTAAAAGTTTCTGAATCTGTTTCATGATCATTTTTAAATCTAATAGGCAAGTAGGTGATCAGCCTTCAGTGCCTGGCACACGCCGTCGACTTTTTGGCTCTAAAACATGTCGGTTTCCTCACGATGTTATCCTTCACCGGTCGAGCAAATGTTAAATGCGCACATAGAAAGTCCATTGGTGCACAGCCGGGGATCGAACCTACGACCTCAGGTATGAGAGTCGCACGCTGAAGCCACTAGGCCAACACTGCTATGGGACAAAAAGGTATAACAAGTTTTACAAAAAGTCGTATTCTTTGTAATATTTATTTATTTCCACCAGAAATATACAGGATTTCAAAAGTCGCGAGCAGAAGCTAGGAATGGTATAATATTATTATACTTCACATCGTATACTGGCAATAATCAGTGACGCTACCTTTTTAGGTCTGGGCCTCAGATCTCTGTATCTGTTTCACGATTTGTCAATCTAATAGGCAAGTAGGTGATCAGCTGGGCCTGACACACGCCGTCGACTTTTAGGTCTAAAGCAAGTTTTTCTCACGATGTTTTCCTTCACCGTTCGAGCAAATGTTAAATGCGCACATATAGAAAGAAAGTCGATTTTATTTTTACATTTAAGGTACAGAAACAGTAAACCTGAAGTCCAATTAATAATGTCCAATATAATATGTGCATATGTAAAATTTATAAACAAAAAAAAATGATGACAAAAAAAAAATTAATTACAAAAAACGTCAAGAAATTTGGATTGCACAATATGGAACCTACGACCTCAGGGATGAGATACACGCTGAAGCCACTAGACCAACTCTGCTCTTGGTTAGCCAAAAGCGTTAATAAAATTAAAAGACTCACCAATCTTCTATTAATAGTAAAATTGCACTGACCTGAAACAAGAGAAAACGTTAAAGATCGAAAAAAGCCTTATTAGTATACAATTTATATATCTAATATGTATCTAAAATGTATCTAATATATATCTTAGGTATTTGTCGCAGCCAACTAGCTTAATTAGCCGTTTAATTAACAGCCTAACCGTTTAACTAAACGGTGCCGTTTAACTAGCGGCCTGAAAGATATTCAGCCCTAGCTTTTGTTACAACATTCAATAAGCTGGCTAATGCTTAGACCACTCGTAGTAGAGTCATTATTTGGCAGAAATAAAAAAGATAAACATATGACATAAAAAATATTTCTTTTTAAATTAAATTGCTCGAGTTAAATTCACATAATTATTATCACTACACTCTTCCATTGTACTTGTTGTTTTTCATGGAAAACACCATCAAAGTTGTGGTTTGCCGACGCCATATTGAGAGTTTGTAGAGTTTCGTTTCGAGTTTGAGAGTGGCAGAGAGTGGAACTAAATTTAAATTAACAGTCAACAGGCTATTGCCTAGCCTGTAATTAAACGTCATCGATCCAAGTCATTTGCCTAGCTGTTTGATCAACTTGCTGAACATCTTTCAGGCCGCTAGTTAAACGGCGCCGTTTAGTTGAACGGCTAGGCTGTTAATTGAATGGCTAATTAAGCTGGTTGGAAACGACATATATACGACCTTTGAAGGAAATGTTTGTTCGAACTTAATGACACCAGAGACTTGACACGAACTGTCAAAAACCTTTATTGACATACAGCAGTTCTCATAAATTTGCTAAATAAATGTTGGTTTGGGCTCCGAATGAAACTATACTGGCATGTATTTATGCAGAATAATCTTACACATTTTCTTTATTACAGACTGTATGACATCTATACTAACCTTAATTAATTCTTTAATTAACCTATTTTAATTCGTTATAGGGAGGGAAGAATAATTAATGTATGAGTATTGGGTTAAACCAAATAAATTTATTTACGTTATAAAGAGTTTACACTGTATTTAATATTTATTTATTTTTTGTTTTCACATTATCGTTTTTGTTTAAAAAAGGATTGGGTCACGGTATACAAATTATGTATGAGTTTGTATTAACACTGAGTAATATTAGTATAGATAATAAATATTTGAACCATTTTGTATTTATGTACTCTATCTTTGGCTATATCTTTAGTATAATTGTTTTTAATTATATATTTTTTCTATGAATTCTGATAAACAATTAACTACAAGCTCCCTCCTTATCAGAATGCCAAATCATAAAATGACTGCTTCACGACTGATTTGAGAGCGACCGCCGATGCGAAAACCGCTGTGTGAGTTCGAAAAGTGAGTGACAGAATCGCAAGGCAGGTTTGAGAGCGACCGCCGCTGCGAAAACCGTTGTGTGAGTTCGAAAAGTGAGTTACAGAATCGAAAGGCTGCATAAATAAATTGTGAAATCTACAGTATTCTAGCCTGTCAATTTCAGTAATATTTACAAATAATTTTAAATACTGGCAATTTGAATATCATTCCCAGAGCAGCAACAAATATTGTCTGTCGTCGTTTTGATTTTTAATTTTAATCTGTCAATCTCAACAGGATATATTATAAATAGCTGAACATCTGGCGATTATCCAAAATAAACGACACTGCGTATGCTTTGAATGATGGATAGTGGAGAGAAATATCATAAATTCATTCATAACCTATTTTTAAGGCCAAAGGCCAGATTTAAGCTCACCATAGCGGAACTAAGACCTTACTTTATATTACAAGAAAACTAGATCTTTTGGGAACACAGATTCAGACATATTTATTTATTTATGCTTTATTACCTTATACACAAACATACACATAACAAAAATACAAAAAAAAAATGTGCGTGTACTAGTGTACACACGTTAGAAGTGAAACTTCTTTATGACCTTATTTTTCGAAAAATTATCTATAATATGCAACTTTACAGAAATTGGTTAAATAAAATAAAATTAGATAAAGTTTAACAAAAGGCTTTTAATATCACATACTTGAATACAAATAATACAATTATTTCATTTTACCTTATTACCACTAAGATTATTACAGAATTTCATAAATTGTAATAGAATTTTTAGTATCATTGTTATCGTTATTATACATTTTTGTTATTAATGGTTTAGAATCTCTTTGAATCAACCCTGGTAGGGACAAGAAAAAGACGCGCGTAACGGTCAAATGTGACGCGTAACCGAAACATGTGACGCGTAACGAAAAAATGTTACACAATTTTTTTTCCAACCCCGATAAAGAAGTTTCACTTCAAAAACATATAGGATGGGACATTCAAATTTTCAAAAATCAGCAGAATTTTCCAAATTCCGTTTGTCGCCAACCCCGGTGTTCTTCGCGAATGTAACAGAATAAACACTTCTTCCCCAGAGCTTGATTTCGTAGTGGGCTGATCTATACTAATATTATAAAGAGGAAAGGTTTGATTTTTTGTTTGTTTGAAATGAATAGGCTCCGAAACTACTGGACCGATTTCAAAAATTCACCGTTGGCAAGCTACACTATTCCCGAGTGACATAGGATGTTTCATTTTCAAAAACAATAGAGATGCTTACTAAAACTTGAATAATCTAACCCAAGGTGTAAAAAAATAAACAAAAAACTTCCTTCAATCGCGTGCGCTGCGCAAACTATTAATGATAGAACAAAATGATGTATTACAATTTTTCAGGACACACCACTATCTATAAAAAATGTCGCGACAGCATGTCTCTATCTTTTATAGTTACGTCACAATAGACACACAATAAGCGTCCTTTTTTAATTTTTTTTTAATAAAATGCCACCGCTAGAAAAGGCTCTTTATTCGTACCTAGGTATTGATCCTTATCAAAATAAATACCAACGTTTCACATAAGCTACAATTTAATGGCATAACCACCAAAAAAGCATGGTGGATTGGTGTTCTCCTGCCGTTTCTCATTAATAAAAAAGTATTAAGGGCCTTTCTGATACCTAATCTAACTACTGTTGATATAAAATATATCAATCAATATAAAAATAATTTAACTGCATTGAGGGGAGGGGAGAAGGGAAACTTTTTAAATTTGTTTTAATTTCCTTTTTATTGATTACTTATTATTATTTAGGTGAAGAATATTGTAAATACTATGTGTTGCAAAGTTTCTTGTTTCTGTTACCTTGTAGTTCACAAATAACTAAATCATAAGTTAGTGTATCTAGAAATTAAACGGAACAATGTTTCTGCATATAAAAACTACACCAGTATAACCAGTTCTCTTCCGTTCTACGCCTTTGATTTGAGAACTGGCAGTAAAATTGGCATTTCATATTTCTATTTTGACGTTCATAAGAGTAAATTATGTTACCTATATGAATAAATGATTTAGAATTTTGAATGAGAATAGTTATGTAGAACTCTTTCGCCCGCCCGGAAAAAATCTAGCAAGTATAAGATCCAACGAACGTTGGGGTACGTACAGTGGCGTAACAATAGTGTGGCAGGGCTGATAAAATGCCAAGGGCCCCCGACCCAAGAGGGCCCTTGCCCAAGATATATAAGGTTCTATGGATGAATGTGAAGTCTCCACTACGCATTGGGCTAGCGTGGGGACTACAGACCATTCCCTCTCGCCTAAGGGGGCGTCCATAAATTACGTGAGGTGTTTTTTTTTAATTGTCTGTACCTCCCTCCCCCCTGGTGAGATTTTATTCAACCCCCTCCCCCAACCCCCAATCTCACGTGAGATTTTTCAAAATGTGGGTTTCTTACGTAAACGCATTGGATTGTTATTGTAAAAAGAAAAAAAATTGTTTCGTGCTTTTATTTACGACTCAAACAAAATAAGTGAAATGTTGAGCGTTTAAGTATGGAGAGCGGGAAGTTGCAGAGATGGCCTAATTTTCCTAATTTTTTTTCAATCAGAAAAATTGCGTGATATATGCCGAGACCCCCCCCCTCTCTCCAACGTAAGATTAAATGAGATTTGACTCGACCCCCTCCCCCCCTTAAACACCTCACGTAATTTATGGACGCCCGCTAAAAGAAGAGGCCTATGGCCATTAGTGGGACATATACGTGTAATTGAGTACGCTGAACATCTCGAAGTTTATTAAAATTAAACTGAGTAGGGACGATTTTTACTGATAGGGCCCCATCAAAAGAATTTGCCACGGGCCCCAGATGGTATATTTAGGCCACGTGGTGTATTTATAGTAACGGGTTATTTTGAGTTTTTATTTTTTTGTTAATAATTTTTGCAATTCTTGTACTCTACCCTCTGTAGGTGTTTCTTTTTCATTGTTCCACATTAGGGTTGCCTGGAAGAAATCGCTTGTTAGCGATAAGGCCGCCCGTTGCCTTATAACTTTTGTAACATGTTTTTTTTGTATTTTTGTTATGTGTATGTTTGTGAATAAGGTAATAAAGCATAAATAAATAAATAATTCCTCTTCCCTCGGGCTAGTCTGGAATAAAAATAATTCGAGACATCTCAAAACCACTCGACAAAGTCAAAAAGCGTATTAATTGGAGACGGAATAAACAAAATTGAGTCAAAGCGAGGACGTAGTTGACACACTGACAATTTCAAAAAGAAAAATGGGTTACTATTTGCCGTCTTCGTAAATAATGTTTTTTGCTAATTATTAGCTGGCTTCTGTGACCCTTGAGAACCTAAACCTTTAATCATTAGATACAGTTAACATTTCATTAAAATATTAAGTTGTTACACAGTATAAACTGGTACTAGTACAGTATAAAATGGATTTTTGTTTAGTTTTTTGTAATTAGAATTTTTTCTTTGATAAGTAATTGTTTTGTTTTTTTTTTTTTTTTGTAATGTTTGTTTTGTTTAATAATCTCTATATGTATGTCATGTTTGCCTATAAGTGCTTGTCACATAAAAAATTGTATTTTGTGTCAAGCGTTGGCAAGCTTTTAATCAATAAAAAAAAATAAAAAAAAGTTGTTAGTTATAGTAGTGTAATTTAAGTTTTCTTTTCTGTATGTATGAACTAGAAATAAAGTTTATTAGTATATTTTATTTTTATTTATTATTAATTAACAATTTATTGAGATGTCATGTGGAACATGGCGTAATGGTTGCAGCTCTATACAAACATTGTGTAAAACAAAAAACTTGGCGATTAAAAAGAGTGGCGGAGAGTTTATGGCCAGTTCTTCTCTTCCGGTCTACGCCCTTGATTTGAGAACTGGCAGTAAATGTAAAATTAGAAGCATGTAATTTCTTTATCGACGTACATTTTGTTACCTAAATGAATAAATGGTTTTGATAACAATCAAAGTAATTGTTTAACACAGTATTTACAATATTCTAACCTATATAGAAATAATTGAAATAGAAAATTAAAACCAATTTCAAAAATTCACACCCTGTGTACCTTTAACGCTGGCAGCATTTCCTCGCTGTATTGCGATACTTATTTGTTAAGGAAAGCACCAGCTCTGGGGTCATCGGTACTATCAGGCGACAACTTAAATCTTTAAATAGCAACTTGAACCTCACGGCCCAAGACTACTCCAAAGGGAACAAAATCAATGGAGGAAAGACCCATTTGTATGTTTTCTGTTTCGTATTTGTTTTAAATATTCTGTTTTGGCTTTGTATATTGTCTAAGTGTTTTCTTTTACATGTATATGTTTAGCTGTATTACTTATAAATAAATAAAAATGGCCAAACACCACGCGTATTTACATAAACTGTTTCAAATCAATATCCCAAAATATAAATCTAGGGAGTTCATTTAGCTGGTTAATAAAAATGTTGTTTACTATTGAATCTTCAATGTTGAGCGAGCGGTAGGATAGCCGCGTTTTATATTTTTTTGGGTTATTAAAGAATTTCTTTCTTTTGTGGGTTCAAAGAATGTTTTTTTTGACCTGATGTAAAGTGATACCGCCCATGGCACTGCCATTGACAGACGGGTCGCGATTACTTTTAAGGTACGCTCTAAGTCGAATTGGTTCGGAAATACTTTAGTGGAAAGCTGGTTCCACATAGTGGCACAGGAAATTTGCCCACTTTTGGAACGACGGACGTCCTAATACGGGTGGAATTTCGTATTCTGACTCTACAATGATGAAACTCAGCTGCAGGTATTAATCCGACCAACTCTGAACACTCTCCATGGTGAATGCGGTATAAGATGCAGTGAGACCCCTCTACGCAACGCCAAGGGATCAAGCGGCTGCTGTGGATTTCCATTATCACGTGTGTTAGGCACAGACGGCGCCTGTCTTTATAACGTGGGATATAGTAATTTTGACAATTCTAATTTTTTTTTAAAGACAATTCACACCAATTGACCTAGTCCCATGCTAAGCTGGTGAAGCTTGTGTTATGGGTACTAGGCAACGGATATACATACATATTATAGATAGATAGACATATAAATACATATTTAAACACCCAAGACCTAAGCACAACACCAAATGCTCATCACATCGATGTTCGTCTCAGCCGGGGATCAAACCCGGGACCCATGGATTCGTAGCCAGGGGTACTAACCACTAGACCAATGAGTCGTCAATTATCTTATCTGTCATTATTATATTATGATTATTTATAATTCATCTGAATTAAATCGTTTTATTTGAATAAAATCAAAGTAAGTTGATAAGAGAACCATTCTTATTTATTTATATAAAATAATTCACTGCTTTGTCATGTAATGAGTAACATTTGCTTATAAACATTATCAATAAACCTTGGATTTATTTTATACGTAAAAAAATGATATAAATATATTAAAAAAGAAATCTTTGCAATACTTGTACACTACATGTACTAACATATGTATCTCGATAGCTACAGTATGATAGGGAAGAAAATACATCATTAGGAAGAACAACTATAGTAGCAAATGTTACAATAAAAATATACTTAAGTGGAATTGAGCGTCACATGGCAAGAGGAAGAGAAAAGTGGAGCAAAAAACTACTTAACTGGTCCCCAAGGTACCAACAGCAAACGAAAGAGGGAAGCAACTTAGAAGGTATAGACCACATTAAAGGAACAGCAGGTACATGGCATATGCTTGGAAACATGCTGGTCCTGCTCCATAGGACAATCCTATGATTGGCTCTATAGCCTGGACAAAATCAAATTGGTTGCTGATTTTTTGCTTTAATGCTACAAATGTAATTATTATTATTATTATTTTTTTGTATCTCACACACTGTTTTGTTGTGTTTTTTTTTAATATTTTTATTACTCTTTAATGTTAATATTCTACGGTTTCGATATTTGTAAATATGTGAGGAACATGTATACTAACTTTTTTAGTATAGTAGTTTATTCTAAGAGTACATTGTCTTCACATATAATTATTTAACAAATGTAACAAAATATTGTAAACCTATTTTAAAAGAGTAAGTGTGGAGTTTCTTGCCCATTCTTCTCCACACGAAACTACCTTTTGGAAGGGGCAACTAGAATCATCTTTATATTTTTTTTTTTTGACGTTCAAAAGTGCCATTTTAGATGGTCTAATTGAAATAAACGATTTGACTTTGACTTTGCTCAAGAGAATGAGATTGGCTTTTATTGAATGATATAATTGTGATCGTTCGCCGTTGACGATATTTTTATCCGAAATCCTATTTCAAATAAATGTATGGTCACTTCAAATAATGTAAACAAATTCTCACGCCACACATAACATTCCAATGCTTATTAACAGCCCGTGACTTTGCTTAATTTTTATATTAATTCGTCATCTCTAATAAATACTACTTATATATAGTTAATAACAATAATAAATCGTTTATTTGCAAAGTGGAGCATTCTGATTGATGTTGTTTATTTCGACTATGTGTTTGCGTGTTGTTCCCACGAGAATGTAAGTGCGTGCTCCTATTTCACCATGCCTCCTGCTGATAGAGGACAAATCTTTGTTTTTAATTTATGTTATTATTATTAATTACTTAAAATGTCACATGAGACATGGTGTAATGGTTGCAGCTCCTTACAAACATTTTGTAAAACAAAAAAATGGCGATTAAAAAGAGTGGCGGAGAGTTTATTGCCAGTTCTTCTCTCCCGTTCTACGCCCTTGATTTGAGAACTGGCAGTAAATGTAAAATTAGAAACATTAATATGTATTTCTTTACTAACAAGTCATAAGTGTACATTATGTTACCTATGTGATTAAATGATTTTTTATTTTATTTTATTACTAGCTGACCCGGCGCACTTTGTTCCACCTTACAGTCTAATAATATTGTGTTAACTTTAGTTAGACTTAGGATTTCATTAAGGTTAACATAACATTATTTTATATACATATTTTTGCAAATATAGAAATGTTTTATTGCGTGCCATTGCGAAAGAAGAATGGCAGTTTTACACATTAGGCCTCTTCTCTCGAGCGCCAATATTGCGTTACTGCATGTCAAAGCACTTTCTGAAATACAACATTTTTTGATGAGGTAACTTCGATCAAGATCAAACCATGCATCTCCTCATTCACCTCAAGATCGGAATTTCTTGAACTGACACGAATTCGACGTAAAAATGATGCGCAGTTTTGTCAACGGATGGCACCACATGCTGTTTGCATTCGTAAAATTTATTTACTCATTTATTTTTATTCGATAACTTATCCGATATTTTAGTACTTATTCTGCTATTCGGAGTTGAGAAGAATCCACTAAAAAAGATATAACTAACATCGGTCCAGCCGTTCTCGAGTTATAAGTGTTGTAACAAACACGACTTTCTTTTATATATATAGATTATAGAATCAGTTATATAAAAATAGCCCTGCAAAGTCATTTATAACTGTTATCAAAACTTATGGTCCAAATACTCTCCCTGTAAAGACACCATGCCTTTATCTTAAAAGCATATCACCTTCCTCTTAAAAGCATTACACGGCAGTCATCTATAACTTCTGGGAAGGTGATTCAATAGTTTGATAGTCATGGCGTTAATTTAAATACATTGTAGTATATGCAGATAACCACAGCCATGTTGGATACTACCGGTACATACAGGCAAGTTTCTTTGCCGATGTAGAACAGTTATCAGTAAAAAATTCGTAGTAAAAATCTAATGCAATGACTGAGTCCGCCATTTTTTTGTATTAGGAACTAAACAGGAAATGCGTCGTTTGTTTTATCGCCTTGCGGCCAGGCTTATGTATTTGGACCATACCACGTTGTCTACGTTAAATTCTGTAGAAACTCTTAGAAAATTTAGCAAAACCCTAATTCAATGACTGAGTCCGCCATTTTTTTGTATTAGGAACTAAACAGGAAATGTGTCATTTGTTTTATCACCTTCCGGCCAGGCTTAGGTATTTGGACGATACCACGCTGACGTTAACGACGTCGTTCGACGTATTCTGTAGAAAGTTTTACAAATATTTGCAAAAAAACTAATTCTGAGTCCGCCATTTTTTTAAATCAAATATTCGTGTACTAATGCTGTCGGGCTGTCAGAAACTGACATAAACCTGTTGACGTTTAAGAATAGTTCACAAAGCATTACCAAAAACGATTGGTTACTTAACATGTTTATTTGTGTTATATACAAATGTATCATGTAAGAAAATGCATGAATAACGGAGCACTCGCGTGGAAATTCTTCACTTTCTATTTTCTTACATCTGCTGTAGGGCTGTCATAATGTAGAAATAGATTAATTTTTTAAAACAGGACGACCTGTCATATTATATGTGGAGGAAGGCTGTAGTGTGATTCCTGCAACCTCAAGAGAGGATCCTCAATTAGCCAAGAGAGGATCCTCAATTAGCCTAAACACTGATTGGCCCAAAGCCTCTAGTGGCTTTTTATAGAAACTCGCATTGGGTTTAATGGCCTTTACAGCACAGCCTCCTGCGAGACTGGAACCTTGGCTTGGGCAGTCGCGAGGTGGTCAATCGTCTGAAGAGCAGGACTGGAGCGAGTGAAGTATGAAGAAAAGGAATTTTTTTGTGTATCTGTATCTGTTGCCGCGAAGTTAGAATTAATTTCTATTGGATTTTTTAAATTCTCATAAAATATGTGTAGTCATCACATAACATACCTATAAAATACTCACTTATTGATACTATATATACTCATATGTGTTCTTACCACAGAATAAACACAATGTGACAGAAAGTTAAAAGATTAGTTTCATCTAAACTCTATAGGAATTTTAAAAATGGTAAACTAGTTAATCATAGACAATATTGAAGTATCTTAAGACATTTTTCCGCTCTATACATCCATTTACGCCTCCTTATAGAATCCCTAAATGCGCAAATGACAACATTCATACGAATCGAAGTCTAGCAAAACGTATTAAGACAACCCTAACCACTTTTTATAAGGCAATTGTGTCAATTTAAATCGGAATTTCATTTTAATCTGTAGAGGAAGTAAGTGTCACCATTTTGCTAATTAACACTACTAAAAAAAAAACACTGGCTGGTCGTTGCATAGTCAACAAAATCCATCTCTTTTCTTCACAGCGTTAACTCAATTGGACCGAAAGAGGCCAAAGATAAACATATTGTAGGTGATGAGATTTAGATCATAATGATTATCATCTAAAGGTAAATAAAATGATAATAAAAACGTACAAAAACTTATTCAGTCGTGTTTTATGAAAAAATATGTAATAGTAGAGTAACTAAATATTGGCGGTCAATGTCATAAGATTTATTATGTTTGGCGCCAAAATTAACGCGACCACAGATCAGTTAAATTTGAATATGTCATTGACTCGGAGCGTCTGTTAGCAAAATGTAATTATAAAACCTCCATGGGTACAAACTTTGTGGAAGTGACCTGTCACGTAATGAAAATTGTTGTTAAGTTTTTATATCGTGTACAAAGATTATAAATTCGCTTATAATCAAATAAGTAAACAATAATTTATCTATGAGATTTGAGAGAACATCCAAATGGTCAGTTGGAAAAGTCTTTTAAAAATTTTAGACTAAAAGCTCTCGGACGTAAAACGCAGATCAAAGGAAATGATTAAGCGTTTTCAATTTCGTGGTTTGTCTAGTGACTGCCATAACATTACACGTGATGCATTACGCACGTAATGCTTGTAAACTAACGTTGTTCTGCACATATTTATTTGAGTTACTCTACTCCAAGTGAAAAGATTTAAATCTTTGTCTGTTTCATGATCATTTGTCAATCTAATAGGCAAGCAGATGATCAGCCTTCTGTACACACGTCGTTCGAGCGAATGTTAAATGCGCACATAGAAAAAGAGTCAATTGGTGCACAGCCGGAGATCGAACCTACGACCTCAGGAATAAGAGTCGCATGCTGAATCCACTAGGCAGACACTGCTCTTTAGCAGAAGAAGTGTAAATCAACAAACATTCATTCAATCCTCTCAGTAAGAGTTTAAGATGCTGGTTTTAAATGGTTTTAATTTATTTAATATCCAACCTGGCGTTCCACAGACTGCTTTTATATATGCAGAGGTATATTTTACATATTTAAAGAACAGGGCAGGTGGCTCATCTGATGTTAAGTGATTAACTTTCTATGCCAAAAGGTTCGGCCGGCCTTTTAAGAATTGATACGCTTTTTTTTTAAGGACCCCAAGTCGAATGTGTTCGGAAATACTTCAGCTGGTTCCACATAGTGCCTTAAGAAACACTCAGTTGTGGAATGACGGACGTCACATACGGGTAGGATTTTATATTTTGTCTCGACAATGATGAACACTCTCCATGGTAAATGCGGTGAAAGATCGCAACGCCGGGATCATGCCGCTCGGAATTCGGTCGGCTAGATTGAATGTAATATGATGTTCACATCACTAGTGTATGTTTGGCACCAGTGCTATGATAAATGGCACAAGGTTTAGTTTTAGTTAATGTATTGTTTGTTCGCCCGGAATTTCTTTAATGCTACTTTACTTGTAATTAATATTTAACACTGTCATTGCTACGTACATTAGAGAGAGGTATCACAGATAAATGTGTTAATAATAGCAAGATTTTATGAATCTTTTCAGAAATACCATCTCGAGCTTTGAAGAGCCAACGTCACAGAAGAAATTGTTTGGAATTTAAACTACATTGTTAATAATTGAAAAATGTATGGGGGCGCAGATCATGGAAAGGACTAAAAGGCAAACAGCGCAAAGGCAATCTTTCCTCTTGGTGCTGGCCCATACTGCCTCCAGGCTTGTGCAAGCGACGAATAGAGAGGCCTATACCTGGGTTCCAACTAAAATCGTTAATTGCAATTTGATATATATTATCTTCAAAAGTAATAAAATTACATTTTAGTTTTCAATGCTTTTAAAAGTGGGGTTAATTTGTGTTTCGCTAGAACGCTTTAAGGAATCCAATGTGTGCAACGCCTGGTTGTAATATACATGTTCTATGAAACTTTGACCCCTATTGGTTAATAGAAAGACACAGTGCGAGAAACAAATTTCTTTAGGATATCAACATTTAGATTTTTGGTTTAAGTCAAAACTAAGCTACTTAGCGAAGTATAACTCCTGTACGTAAAACTCCGATTAGTTCTCATACTCAACTCTAAGGGACGAGGTTCAGAATTGAGTCAGCGCAAATTTATGTCAAAATCCAATAAATTTTTGACATACTAGTGGCAGATAGTCTCTATTTTGAATATTACTCTAAGACATGATCTTAAAATCACAGTATAAAGTATTTAAGTTAAGTAAATATAGTCGACTTTTATTAAATCTTTATTAATATTATTAATAAGATACAATGTTAATCTCTAACATGGATGAACAGACTACTATCAATTTGAAGACTGGCATATGTAATATATGTCAGTCTTCAGCTATATAATCTATGAAAACAGATAAATAATTTATACGCTGCGTCCATTTTCACAACGTAATAAAAAGTTGGGCGTTAACTTGAATAAGCCAGTTTTCCGTTGATTACTAATTATTACGAAATCTCCGTTCCGTTCTATTTAATTTGTATTATTACGATTTTACCATATTCATAAAAAACAGACAGTGATTGATCAGCGTTGGCCTAGTATCAGCGTGCAAGTATCATCCCTGATGTTCGATCCTGTGCACCAATGAACTTTCTATGTACGCATTTAACAATCGCTCGAACGGTGAAGAAAAACATCTTGAGGAAACTGACACGTCTTAGACTCAAAAAACTCGACGGCATGTGTCAGGCAATGGAGTGTATCAAACACTTGCTAGGCAAGTTATATTGTCAAGTCATGTCCGAGTCCCAGACCTAAAAAGGTAAAAGTGCTACTTGTAGCTACATGATCATTTGTTGATCATGTTCAATGCGCGCATGGACAGAAAATCTATTGGTGCACAGCCAGGGATCAAATCTGTGACCTCAGGGATGAGAGTCGCACGCTGAAGCCACTAGGCCAACACTGATCACTGAACGGATAGATAAAATAAATTCCTTGTTAACTGATAAATAACGTAAAACAAAATGGCGTTGCAGGTCCTTCCAATGTCTTTTTAATATTGACGTTCCCAATGATTACAGAAATTTTAATCGATTTGTCAAGAAATAATTAATTAGACTGTTTTAAGGTGTATAAGTTTTATTATATAATGTATATGTATTATATGCAATTATCTTTTCATTTTATATATTCCATATAGAAAAGCACAGATTCAAAAATAAGTGTGACTCTACGTCAAAAAGTCTATTACATTTTGACAGGAGCCATAATCATAATAATTATGGGGAAATTGTCTACATAAAGTTTTATTCGTAATTAACTATAAATCCTATTTGATTCATTGTTCTTTATTATGACACAACAATAACAGTTTACTTGGACAATTTGTAATAATTGAAAAATAAAACAGATTGTTTACTGTTAGAGAATCAAAGAGGAATAATCTGCATTTACCTTGATTTTTGTGTTCAGAGAATGATTTTTAAGACAGTAAATATAAATGAAACTTAATTGTCATTACCAACTAACATTTTTTAAAACGATATTAGTACTGTTATTATTTTTATATGGCAATGTTTGCTTTTAAATATGAAAACTGAAACTAAATATTCAATTAAAATAATATTCAATAATAAAAGTAATTTACTATAATTATATCAACGTTTAGGCCCATCCAAATGGATATCTTGGGGGCCACATAGCCTAGCGGTCTTATTAAGTGGCAGCTAGGTGAGGGGTACCGGGTTCGATTCCCGGTTCGAGGGCAAGTTTTAATTTAATTTAAATTTATTCTCGGCCTTTGGGAGGGTTGTGCGGTACCGGGCGAGTGCCTAAACCGTACATGGAGGACATGGTCGAATTTCTAAGGCAAAAAGCACGAATTATAAAAATCTTATACTTGACGCTGGCTCATGCACAAACCGTGCCAGAGCCATAAAAAAATGGATATCTAAAAAATCACTGAACAGATATAGCTTCTACTGTCTCTATGGTTGGGATACAACGACGTTTAAATATTAGTCAGAAAGTTTTGGACAGATATATAAATAGAAGTCTGCGAGCCAAAATAAATCATGATAATCAAATATTATTGTAATTGGTAATACATGTGAAACATAATATTAAATTTTGTTAATAAATCAGGTTTGTGAAAATCCAGCGTAACATTGTAAATACAAAGTTCGCGGCAACAGATGGCGTGAATATTCCATAGAGTAATCATGTGAAATTGTCATCTGTCAACTTGGCATTCACTGATTACTCGCTGACAACAGAAAATCAATCGAAACGTCGTGTAAATAATACATTCGCGGTTTTTTTTAGCAGTTTAGAATATTGATCGGAGTTTTCTAAACTATTCTGGTTATAGATTTAATCTGTGGTGTTTATCTTGGTCCTATGTTTAATTTACGCCAAGAATGTGCCCTTATGGGTCTTCAAACACACGACAATATGCATTATAAGTAAATTTATAAACAGTTTTAAATTAAAATTTATAAAATATCTATACTAATAATATAAGGCGAAGTGAGTTAATATAAACTTGTTCATCTCAGGAACTCTTGTCTAATTTAAGGTTTGAAACATTTTTATGTTTGATGGTTCATTATTCGAGGCTATATAAATCCGTGGAACAGAGCTAATATATATTATTTGTATTAATTGTCTTTTGTTTACAACAAACTCGATAACTACTAGATTTTAATATGTATTTTAAAATGTAACAATAACATTATGACAAATAGTACACAAAAAAAACAGAGTGTCTTGCCATTAACAGAGACTGTAAGTAGTGTTATTGTTAAAAATCGTTTAAGTAAATTAGTATAGGCGTAATAATTATTAGTCTTAAGTTAGTAATGTTAAATGTCTTTATGCAGAGACAATTATTTTTTAAAAATGACTCATTTATTTTCAAATAATTAAAAAAAATTTCAAGCCAATAAAATATTTTGAGTAAAATTTAAATGTTTTTAATGATTAATGTGCTTATAAATATAGCAAGATGTCAAGTTTAATTATAAACTGTGGAATCTAGAAGCTATAAACGAAACGAGATCAGATTTATTTGGTCTTGAATTGAAATGTTCGTCATTATTGTGATTAATGGCAGTGTAATGATTGATTTTTGTCTATCGATTATTCGTATTTTACATTTAAGATAATTCAATCATTAAAATAATTATAGAGTTTCATTAATATCAAATACGCATTTAATATCGAATATCTCAATCATTAAATTCATTTAGAAACATTTATGACACTAGTGGCAACTACACTTAATTTAATTAATTACAAATAATGATTTAAAACACCATACTAGTCTGTGGATTATCATTAATTTTTAAAATTTTAAACTTTTTTATTTCGCAAGGGTTGTCACAATCGTTAAAATGCGACATTGCAGGAATTGTTGCAAGTTACCAACACAAACATTGTTCTTGCATTACAAGCGGTTTTCAAGAGTCACGACGTACCCTAGATATTGTTTGGAGTAATTGTATTACAAAATGGAGCTCGCCTAAGGTTCTATACATATCCTAAGCTGCCTATCTGTTGCTGCAGACAGCAGGGGCGGCGGCCTGTATGTCAACCTGTACCACGGCTAAACCACGACGCGTTATAAGTCATCGTGTACAACAAACCTGTCCTTCAAAGGGCTATTTGAATTATAAGTTATCTGACATTGAAACGTGCGGCTAAGCGGCTCGTCGAACAGAATCTTGTCACATTCACAGGAATGAGAGAAAAAAAAATAAGCGTTGTATTGACGTTCTGTTAGCCGACTCGCTGTAGCGGCACAATGTCGCGTTGAATATCACACATACACACAGACACTATACACATAATACACATGCCGGCTCCTCACCTGAGCCTAACTGGCGGTGGGATGTTGAAAGCTGGGAACAATTTCGCGTTAGGATTCTCAAACAGCATTGCGATTGTTTTGTTCACCGCGCGTGCATTGTGCACCCGTCCGCGAGTTGTTGCGGCCGGCCGAACACTGACTGGCGGTGTCACCCTCGCCCCGCCGTGACGTCACCAGCTGTTGGTTACAGGCTACCCTTCGCCGTCCCTCTCTGTCTACCTCGATCAGAGAGAGAGGCATAAAACCGCAGTCCGCTGTGCCGACGTATTCCTTGAGCGATACAGCCCTCGTTCATTTTGTGGGGCTTCGTTGCGCCTAAAGTAATTCATCGCGTCCATTTTAATTGATGTTATTTTCAAATACCTGAGTGTACAGCTGTTTCTAGCTTATTTATGAAACATCAATCAATAACATTTGGACGATTCTAAGAATTTTAAGTATTTTCATTCAAGTTTTTAAGTATTGCTTTATACAAACATTTCAAGAAAGAAGCTTACACCTATAAACAAAGATTTATCTCTAAAGTATTCCTTATATTCTGACCATTATACAGTAAACTGGACCTTGGCTCAGATGAAAGAAGATACTTCCTCGTTCAGTTCATATGAATTACGCATAAAACCATGACTTGCAAAGTACTGAATAAAAAATCGTTTCTCGAAAAAAACTTTGACTATCTTTTGTTATACAAAGCATTTATACGTGTTATTTTGATCAAGTTATTTGATTTGAACAATAAAAGTGGCGATAAGTAAATTGTTTATATACTTGGTACTCAGCTGGTAATTTACAAAATAATAATAAGAATTATGAATTATATACAATATCTATTATATCTAAAAAAGAAGCTGCTGGAGCCCACGAGGCTCCATCATGACATGAATGTCGAGGCTATTCAATTCCTAGACACCACGGGCCTGGTGAGAAGACTGAAAAGGACAAAAGCATTTGAACTAGTGAATTAGTGTTAATGCACGTTAGTATTAAGTGCTAAACAGTGAGTCACACAAGAACAGAGTGTCTTCCCTTTAATAGAGTCTGTAAATTGTGTTATAAGATACATTCTTATACTAAATATCCTTTTTAGTCTAACCCAGTTTAGACTTAACTTATTTATAAGTCTAAAGTTAGGCTAGATCGTAACGTTCCATGATGACTTACAGTCCAGTCAATATAGACATTTGAAATAATAAAAATTCCCGGAGAGCCAAATATTGGTGGAAAGCTGGGGATTTACCATTACAAATAAAGTATTAAAAATCCCTATCGATTATGTGTGCAACAAAACTTATTCGGGATCAAAGGTCAAAATTTGAGGTTTTTTGAATTTATCTCGAAAACTGCAAGTTTTATCAAAAAAAGTTTCAAGCCAAAGTTGTAGATCTTAAAATCTTCTTCAAAAATGGTATTGACGATTTTTTTCCTAAGAGTTACCATTCCTGAGATATCTCGATGCTAAGAGTCACATTATACTTGATATGCACATATAAGCCACGTATATAATATATAATCAGGCACTTAAGACAAGTATAAATACCTATTTGTGTCCCTTTTATATGTATATTTTACTATTTGACGGCTACAGTGACTCGACAAAAATATTAAATCTGCAGAACATGTATAAAAAATAAAAAGGCATTTAAACTAAAGTACCTACATCGTTCGTTTATTTGTGAGAGAAAGAGATAGACCTACGTTTTACATCTCTTTTTAAAATTGCATAATTTGTGACAGCCCTACGTTTAGTTTAAAATGACAATTTGAAAATCATTATCATTATTTAAATGAAATTTATTTTAAGTATTACAAATTCGTGAAAATCTAATTTTATTATTCCACGCATTCAGCTGATATTTTATGTGATATTTTATGTCATTAATGATAAACAAAGCATTTTATTATATTTAATTAATGCAATTAAAATATTAAATCTAAAAATCTTCTAGCTTCATTATTAAATATGTTAACACCTGCATATCTTTCATTAAAATTTAGCAATTGTTTTAAAATGTTAATATAGTACCATAGTCCTTATTAGAAGTTTCAAAATAAATTATCAAATCGTAAACATATCAACAAAATTGTCGAAACATTTTTAAAACTCTAAGTTTATTTTAATAATCTACAAAAATAATACTAATACCAAAAATATAGGTATTTATTTACAATGATGAAAACAATATCTCCGAATTCTGCCAAATAAATGCAATTTATACAGAAAAAAACAGTCATCTTCAGCACTCAATAGATGGCGCAGTTAGCAGATATTTTATTTCCAACTCACAAATACACAGTATAAATATTGTAAATAATACATATATTTTATCATACAGATAAAATATATGCATTATTATCTTTGGTTTAAGCGCACAGTACACATCTGAATTAAGTATACATCTCGCTGGCCACGATTCTTTAAAAACAATCGAAATTTCAAAGTAAATCATTGTTTCAATATGATAATTACCAAAAACATATTACATAGAACCTCTAATTAACTAAGGTTGTCTGGAAACTGTTAAACAGTTATTTTTTCCAATAAAAATAAACTTAATTAAATGTTATTTTTAAAGTGAAACATCTTTAGGTGCATGTTGGTAAATTTTTAACGGATGAAACGCCATAATAATAATATTAGCGTCACGAAGATGTGCAGCGTTTTTGTCGAAGAAAAGGGAGAGAGCGATAAAGATTGAGACGGATATAGAAAACGTGAGAAAGGGCGAAGCAAATAGCCAAATAGCGAGAGTAGGGAGAGAGCTATAGTGAGAAAGATTGAGAGAGAGAGAGTGAGATAAAGTGAAAAAGGGAGATCGAGAAAAAATACACGCTATTGGTTGATGTATTCGTTTAGTAGTTACATATTAGAACATTAGATGGCAATTCTGTCGCATAAAGTCTTGTGCTGTAAACGTAGATTTCTTATTTATTTATATTATCATTAGCACGTAGCAAGCCTTGTTGTATGTACAAAAAATATACACGATTTTAAAACAAATGGTGACTTTCACCAGTATAATACTCGAAACAGAACTAATCTAAGCGTACGACCAACCAGGCTCCAAATGATAAACCACTCCTTATATGGAAATTGTATTCGCTTTTAACAATCAATAAAGATTTTTATAAATTTGACGAATATTTAAATGATTGATTTGCTCCATTTCAAACGATTTGTTTGGCTCAAAATTTGGCGATTAAAAAGAGTGGCTTGCCAGTTCTTGCCCGCTCTACGCCTTTGACTTGCGTACTGGTTAGAAATGTAAATTTAGAACCAATTTAACATCTTTTCTGACGTTCATAAGTGTACTTGGTTACCTATATGAATAAAGTTATTTTGAGTTTGAGTTTAAGTCATCTGCTTGAATTACGGCTGTGTACCAATGGATTCCTGAAACTGTCTTTAACCCAAAATTTAACTACATAGGGTATAGAGCAGATATATTTCTGCGTCTATCTTATTGATATTATGAGAAAACCTGTTAGACCGAGGCTAGACGAGTTAGTCCAAGACCTCGAAAGAATAAGGATTTAATTTCGTACCTGAAGAAGACTGGAGGTAATAATAATAATTTATTTGCAATATAGTACAAAATTATATGGTGGTACAATCTAAACTTCGCATGTCTGCTACACATAAAGGCGTGCAAATTTGTCTTACATAATTAAAAGATAGAATTGTATTAAAATGTATTATTTCATTATTAATGTTTCGCTCAAATAATAATTAATACATTTCTTCCAAAAGTAAGTACTATTTAGTCGATTTTTATAAACTCTAGAAAGAAGATCTTTGAATGTTTTTGGTAAATAAATCTTGCAATACAAGTATTTCAATACAATTCCAGAATTTTTGACTAGATTGCTAGATTGTGAAAGATTTTATTGGCAAGAAAGACAAACGATTTTTACGGATAAAATATGCCGGTTTCCCCACTGATTTCACCGTACGGGTAAACAAAAAACCTACTAACAAATGGTAATAACAATACCTTTTAGTTACCGTTACTTAATCTCGGAATATTTAGACACGATCACGACTTAAAACCGCATTTCAAAACCGCGAAATAAATTGTCAATTGATAAATTGCAAGACAAGATATCCTATATAAATATAAAATTGTACAATAAACTAAAATTTATAATGAGATAACTATACTTGATAGTTGATGTGTGCCGACTTTTTTGGAAACAGCCACCGTTTTTAGGTCTGGGCCTCAGATTTTCTGTTTCATTTGTAAATCTAATAGACAAGTAGGTGATCAGCTCCCTGTGCTGACACACCTCGAATTTTTGGGTCTAAGTCAAGTTTTCCTCACGATGTTTTTGCCTTCACCGTTCGAGCGAATGTTATGACATGAAGGGTCTAAAAACGCCTACAAAAAAGGTTAAGCAAGAGTTCGGCACGTATAACTAATCACAACATTGCATTGTAGGGGTTTTTAGACCCCTCATGGCTATATTAATAATAAAAAAAATTTATAGGTATCCGAGACTTATTTTAAAGTTTGTTTGATCTGGTAGAAAATAGATAGTAAATATGTATTACGCTATTACTCTTAGATTCTTAGACCCCAATTAAATGATAGTGGCCAGCCAACCTGACGTCAGAATGGCTGGCCACTTTATTTCTTTAATGTATATATTAAAATAATAAATTTTATTATGGGGTCATGCTGCTAATGTCGAAACTATTTTCATCCTGCAGAAGAGGGCTATTCGTGCAATCTATAATTTAAAATGTAGGGGAATCTCTTAGAGATAAATTCAAGGAAATTAACCTTACTTACCTTTCCCTCGCAATATATTTATGAAAATATTATGTATGTATACAAAAATAGTGATAAGTTTACTAGAATAGAACATACGCACAATGTTAATACACGGAACAAACGCAGGCTGCAATTTCCCCGAACTAGACTATCTAAAGTTAGTAATTCTTTTTTGGGGAAAGGGATACTCTTCTTTAATAAAATCCCAGAGGCTCTTTTATCTCTGCCTTTCAATAAATTTAAGAAATGTATTAAAGAAAAGCTGTGTAAAAAGGCTTACTATAAAGTCAACGATTATCTAGTTGATAAAAGGGCCTGGGACTAGTGCTAGACAGGCTACCTCTAATTAATTTGCGATATTTGTTTTAAAATAAGTGTTGTTTGATGATTTGCGATTTTAAAAGAGTACCGAGAGTTTTTTACGCCGACTTTTTCTCTCAGCCTACACCCTCTGTCTTCTTTGCCGATGAGTAGATATGCCTACAAATTCAAATTTAATGACGTGGAATAAGTGATACATATATCTTATGTTCCATAATAAACATATTTTATTTTAATGCAGAGGTAGCAAATGCGTCTTTGAAGGTAGCAAATATCAAATACCTAGGTAGAGAAATATGGCGTATATTTTGATTGCGATATCAAATTTGGTCAGCCAACCTAACGGTCACCGTAGAGCGGGCAAGAACTAGCAAAAAACTCTCTGCCACTCTTTTTAATTTTTGCGCGAAGAGAAGAGTTGTTAGACAAGCTGCCGCTGACTTGTAGGCTTGTTGTCAAGCTCCATTTCCCTAGCCCCCAATCATAGATATCTCTATTCAAAATCAGTTCAGTAGATCAAAGCCGGTTGCAGACCGAAAACTAAGCTATGCCAAGCAAGCTAGGCTAAGCTAAGCTAGAAATAAATAGCGTGCACACCAACAGCTAAGACAAAGCTCAGTCAGTGTGGCGAAGGATGTGCAAATGGTGTGCGGGGTAGCGGGAGGGGCTTAGCTTAGCTCGTGTAGCTGCGCATCGGCATACACAACTAAATTAGCTTCGCATATTTTAGTTAGCTCACATAGCTTAGTTCGCATAGTTTGCGGTCTGCACACAAGTATGGAAAACTGCGTCAGCTATGCGAGCTAAGCTAAACTAACTTAGCTTAGCTCTTGGTCTGCAACCCGTACACAAGATTACCTCTATTAGCATGTGTTGGAAGAGATTGCTCTCACGCATTGCCCTCTTCAGCCATTAGATTGCAAATATAAATTTTGTTTTACCAGGAATCGAACCTTATTAGGCAAAATATTTATAGTTCGTCAGTTCTACAGGTAATAAATATACATTGAAACACAAAGCGTTATTATCATTTTAATTTCATAGATACAAAAAAAATCTTAATTGCTAATCGTTAATTTGGGAAATATATTGTATAGAAAAGATAAAAGTAGTTTAAACAACAAATTGACTTTAAAACTGAAAAAGAAAATAATAGGTGAAGAAATTCATGAATTGATTTAAATTTACAAAGAAATATTTATGGACAGACACAATAAACAGACTCAAATACTCCAGTTCCAACAATATCCTGGTCACATTGGTCCATTTTGGAGTCAATCATCAAAATTTGGTTGTTTGACTCGTCTGGACCTCGTCACGACCTCCTTCTCCAATTTCCCGGGGCTGGTCGCTCTCAGCAAGGCCTTTTTCCGCAGCGACCTCTTCGGTTCGGAGGGAGTCAGAAATTCAGCTTCCAAATTCTTCGGCCTCAAATAGGTCCTCGGTAACGGCGTGAAGAACTTCTCCTCTGGCGATCTCGGCGTGAAGAACTCCTGCGGAGATTCCTCCACTGCTTTAGTTCTGGATCGGGAAGGTCGTGGGGTTATGGTCTCCAAGTTCGGTTTGGATATCTTCGGCTCAGGGATTTTGAATTTTGGTTTCGGCTTTTGCGGGGTCTCTTCTTTTCTATCGAAGTCCAGCAGCTTATTAATCGGCTTCAGTCTCTTCGGCAACTCTTCATTTATGACAATTTTGGGAGTCTGAATTTTGGGCATCACCCTCGACTCCGGGGTCTTTGGAACTTCCGTCAGTTTCAAATTGTCAAATTCGACCTCTAGATGCTTCATCTGCGCCCTCTTCGGCTTTGACATGTTGCACGTCGCCATCATCAAGTTCGCTATTTCATTCTTGACATACGCGTCAACGTTCTGACAGATCGCACATATTTTGGCTGTCAACTCATTTGTCCTGTCAAAACGGCCCTTTGACAGCTCAAAAAACGCGTACTCTATTAAAAAGTCCACCTCCATCGTTCTCAACTCTTCCAAATACCTCGTCTTGACAGCATCAGCGATATAATCTTCGAACATTGAATTGTCGATCGACTTCAATTTCGCTTCGGCGAGTTTAAAAGCTTCCGTGGCCCCCTCGAAGTAGTTCCTGGCGATTTGGGTCTCCTTCGACCGGAAGAACGTGGAGGCTTCCAAGGAAGTCGTCAGGCACGCCAGGATGGAACACGCGGGGACCGTGCACGCGTAGCACGCGCACTGGACGTGGTGCAAAAATCCTGGCAGGTGAAAAGCCGGCACAGAGGTGTAAGAGCTGGTGGGACTTCTATCGCCAATCGTCAAGCAGTTGAGGGAAACTTCGATATTCTCATATTTGAACGACTTCGGTGGAGTCTTCTTGGCATCTTCGTTTTGAGGCTTTATCTCTCGCGTCAGGCCCAAGATATATTTTAGACGGTTGTCGATTTTAATCTGAAAAAAACAAAACAAATCAGTGACGCCACCTATTTAGGTCTGGGCCTCAGATTTCTGTATCTGTGCCATGATTTGTCAATCTAATTGGCAAGTAGGTGATCAGCCTCCTGTGCCTGACACGTGTCGACTTTTTGTGTCTAAGGCAAGTTTTCCTTTGCGGTTCTCAAGGATGAGATTTTTCAAATTAAAAAACAAGAATATATATTTTTTTAATATATAGGATCCCTACATAGCAGGCAGCGGCAAACGAGCGTACAAATTCTTGAAAAGCCGGCAACACACTCGCGAGCCCTCTGGCATTAAGTGTACGTGGTATCACAACATCAGGTGACTCTCCTGCCCGTTTGCCCCCTGTTCTATAAGTAACAATAATTAAAAGGCCGGCAACGCACCCGCGAGCCCTCTGGCATTGAGTGTACCATTACGTAACATCAAGTGAGACCCCTGTTCTATAAGTTATAATAATAAAGGCCGGCCACGCACCCGCGAGCCCTCTGGCATTGAGTATACCATTACGTAACATCAGATAAGCCACCATAAAAAAAAAACGAAACAAAAAACGTTTTAAATCTTTACCTTCGCATCGTCCGGTCGGCATGGGTCACAGAGGAGAGCGAAGAGCCTGCCGTGGGCAGCGGAGCCCGAGGGCGTTAGGGCTGCGCCCGCCGCTGTTTTGGCCCTCCGCCACAATTTCAGACGATTGCACACGGACGCACAAGTCACGCTCGCCTGCTGTATGTAGAATCTTATTTGGAGCTGGTGACGACGACGGGAGAGCCATGTCATTTCTGAAATATTTTCTAAGTTTAAAACAGTATTTATATTCTTTATATCTTCTATTTACTAATATGCTGTGGACTCTGAAAGAATGACCAGCACTGTGGAACAGTCTGCTCTTCAGCATGAGCCAGGGTCAATTACAACCACAGCACACACGCATTACACACTTGAACCGAATGGGAAAAGGGAAAAAAATTGATATCTCTCATTATGTTTTACTTTTTTTTTTTCTTTGTTTATTGTTATTGTGTTTATGTGTGTGTGTGTGTTATTGTGTTTATGTGTGTGTGTGTTTTTGTGTTTATGTGTGTGTGTTATTGTGTTTATGTGTGTGTGTGTGTTATTGTGTTTATGTGTATGTGTGTTATTGTGTTTATGTGCGCGTGTGTGTTATTGTGTTTATGAGTGTGTGTGTGTGTTTTTGTGTTTTTGTGTGTGTGTGTTTTTGTTAGTAATAAATGTTATGTGTATGTCTAATAAATCGAATTCAGCAGCTCAAAACCCGAGTAGTGTTGGCCTATTAGCTTCATCTCTCATTTATAACGTCGTCGGTTCGATCCCCGGCTGAGCACAAATGGGATTTCTGTTTATGTGCGCATTAAACATTTACCTAGAAGTAAACTTGCCTTAGACCCAAAAAATCGACAGCATGTGTCAGGCACAAAAGGTTGCTTGCCTATTAGTTTGACAAAGATACCAAAATCTGAGGCCCAGATCTAAAATTGTAGCGCCACAATTTTTTTTTGAGTTACTTTAGGCACGTTAGGGAAAAATGATGTGAGTAAATTTTTCAATGCGCGCGCACACCGTCACAAAAAACCGACACCCTGAAGTTAGCTACAGTCAACATTTTAGTTTTTTCTATTGTTAGTGCTGTTTTGGTGTCACATCTTCAGCTGTTATTGGAACAACCAGATGTGCCGTGTCAGCAGTTGGTCAATGTTCAAATGAAATCTTTAAGCCGGTTGCAGATCGAAAACTAAGCTATGCCAAGGCTAAACTAAGCTATGCCAAGGCTAAACTAAGCTATGCCAAGGCTAAACTAAGCTATGCCAAGGCTAAACTAAGCTATGCCAAGGCTAAACTAAGCTATGCCAAGGCTAAACTAAGCTATGCCAAGGCTAAACTAAGCTATGCCAAGGCTAAACTAAGCTATGCCAAGGCTAAACTAAGCTATGCCAAGGCTAAACTAAGCTATGCCAAGGCTAAACTAAGCTATGCCAAGGCTAAACTAAGCTATGCCAAGGCTAAACTAAGCTATGCCAAGGCTAAACTAAGCTATGCCAAGGCTAAACTAAGCTATGCCAAGGCTAAACTAAGCTATGCCAAGGCTAAACTAAGCTATGCCAAGGCTAAACTAAGCTATGCCAAGGCTAAACTAAGCTATGCCAAGGTTAAACTAAGCTATGCCAAGCAAGCTAGGCTAAGCTAAGCTAGAAATAAATAGCGTGCAGACCAACAACTAAGCCAAATCTCAGTCAGTACGGCGAAGGATGTGCAAAGGGTGTGCGGGGTAGCGGGAGGGGCTTAGCTTAGCTCGTGTAGCTGCGCATCGGCATACACAACTAACTTAGCTTCGCATATTTTAGTTAGCTCACATAGTTTGCGGTCTGCACACAAGTATGTAAAACTGCGTCAGCTATGCGAGCTAAGCTAAACTAACTTAGCTTAGCTCTTGGTCTGCAACCCGTATAAAGCCGGAAAGTCACTTACCAGTGGGCTGTGCGGTCAGATAGTGCCTCTGAATGATGTTCACAGCGGAGAGGAGAGACACATCGCTCATCATCACACCCAACTCCATTATCTTACCGATTGCAAGGTCCACTGTAAAAAGTAAAAAACTTATTAAGCTATTGCATAGATTTTATCGCGGGCTTTGAGCGACCGAATCAAGAAATCCCGTAACGAAAATGAACCTAACACGCGCTGACGTAATATAGGTGCGGTCAACGCGTTAGAGCGGGACAGAAGGCATACTGTGTCTCACATCGGTCTGACGAGATCGGTGACGTGGCTAGAGTGGGAGGCTGAGTAAAAGTTCGCAGAGACATCAAGTGTTTATTAAAATCACTTATGTATTAGGAATCAAACCACTAAGATTGGACCCAATAAGTTAAAAAAATAAAATTAAGTGGCGCTACAACCTTTTTAGGTCTTGGCCTCAGATTTCTGAATCTGTTTAATGATCATTTTTAAATCTAATAGGTAAATCAGATCAGCCTCCAGTGCCTGACACACGCCGTCGACTTTTGGGTCTAAGGCAAGCTGGTTTCCTCACAATTTCCTTCACCGTTCTAGCCATAATAAATGCGCACATAGAAAGAAAGTCCATTGGTGCACAGCCGGGGATCGAACCTACGACCTCAGGGATGAGAGTCGCACGCTGAAGCCACAATTAGTTAATCAACGAATATAAGTAAACTTACAATGTACACCAGGAAATATTTTAATTAGATCCTTTACACATTTCTCAGCCTTCCTTAAAAGCTGAGCCGCTATTGATAGCTTTTTACACCTTGCATAGTAGATCTGCAAAGAGAAATTATCGTTAACCGTCTTTCAAGGACAATTTAAACTATAGATAGGCTATCTAACAGACTAACAAACAAAATTAAATGAACAGTAAAAACAAAATAGATAATTAATTTAAGAAATACAATTATTTCTTAACATATTAATAATCTTCTGTTCATGTGTTCGTTATTAAACACACAGTTTTTGATAAAAAAAATTGTGTGCTCAAGTGAAGTCGAGAAAGATTTAAATTATTAGTAATAGTTATATTTGTTTTTGGAACGAAGTTCCTTATCGCGCGTTGTGAAAGGGGGCTAGACGGAAAAAATTCTTACGAAAAGTTGTCACGACACTTTTTTGCTATTTGCTATTGTAATACACCGGTTCTCGTCCGATCACCGAAGTTAAGCAACGTCGGGCGAGGTCAGTACTTGGATGGGTGACCGCCTGGGAACACCTCGTGATGTTGGCTTTTTTCGTCGTAAGATTGGTGTCGAGAAAATCTATCATACTGTTATGATACCAATTAACATATAAATTAATCGAAAGGAATTTCGTTCCATCCGGGTGTCCCTTGACACCTCAGTTTTTATTTTGTATGGATATTGGATACACTAAATTGAAATATACATTTGTACATGTCATAGTCAAAAGTCAAAATCATTTATTCGATTTAGGTAACACAATGTACACTTATGAATGTCAAAAAGAAATATACATATTAATGCTTCTAATTTTACATTTACTGCCAGTTCTCAAATCAAGGGCGTAGAACGGAAGAGAAGAACTGGCAATAAACTCTCCGCAACTCTTTTTAATCGTCAAGTTTTTTGTTTTATATATTTATACTAGTGGACCCGACAGACGTTGTCCTGCATGATATTTCAAGCAATTAGTAAAGCAAAGTATGAAAGTACCGACTGCAGCGCCATCTGGCGGGCTGATTTGTGAATCTAAACCATTCCCAGATCCCCTTGAACGCACACAAAAAATTTCATCAAAATCGGTAAAGTCGTTTGAGAGAAGTTCAGTGACATACACACTCACAGAAGAATTATATATAAAGATATATATCTATCAAGAAAGTCTCTTGTAAAGAAAGTAAATGAAACAATTGGCTAAAATCCAGTCAAACACAGAAGACTGGTTATTTCCTGTTTGAAAAACAATATCATAAAACAGATATTTGAGGTTTAGACCTAAAAGGTTGTAGCGCCGATGTTTCTTATAAAAACTTACTAAAAAATTGTTAATACTTGAGGGTAGTAACAAAAAAATTGCTTTGCTTACGTTTAAGTCAGAAAAAAAAAGAAACAAAGTTAAAAAAAGGTTGCGTGTAAAGTCAGTTTACGGATAGTTTAACGTGACGTCATAACAACACATTGATGAAATAATTGTTTACGTTTATGAATAAAGTTTTTAATAATCATTTTTATTGAATTACCATCATTGTATGGATACAAATGAGTGAATTCACGGACGCACAGGCCAATGGAAGAGAGATAGATGCAAGCGTACGGGACAATGAGCGTATCAGGACACTGAGCGTAACGGGACATGAGCGTATAGTGACAATGGGCGTATCGGGACACAATTCTTACTATAGTAGTAATAATAGCATTCGCTTTTACGACTTTGTTCCCCGGGGCAAGTGATTTGCAGTTTCTGCGTTGTGTATGATGTGGTGGAGGTATTTCTGAAGACATATATATATCTTAATATATATAAATTACGTGTCACGTTGTTTGTCCGCAATGGAGAGTCCATAAACTACCGAACCGATATCAATCAAATTTGCACACCGTGTGCAGTTTGATCTAACTTAAAAGATAGCTCACATCTCAATTTATACCCGCAATATTATTTTATTGCAAATATTTATTTATTATTTGATACAATTCTAACAGATGGCGCTGTGTTGAAAGTACCAACGTTTCACATAAGCTACAATTTAATGGCATAACCACCATAAAGCATGTTGGTCCCCATGACTGGTGTTCTCCTACCGTTTCCCTTGAATAGTTTACTACTATGTAATATAACAAAAACCTTAGCCTCAGCAACGCTTGGCCGGTCTGCTAGTATATATATATATATATATACTTACACCAAGCTCACACAGGAACACGAGTGCCGGGTCGGCCGTCTGTTTGTCCTTGAGCAAGACGGCGCACACCTTCACAGCGTTCAGTGCGATCGCGTTGAACTCGGTTCTCTCGTCTCCAGCGTGGAAGAGCAGAACTCCCGCACAGCGGACGAACGATACTCTGAAAACGTTTTTTTATTTATCTTCTTTGAAATCTAATTATCTATACTTTTTTGAAGTTATACTTCTTTAAGCGCGTTATGAAAAATTGATGAGAATGAAATTTTACGATGCGCGCGCACCGTGACACAAAATTAACAGAATGAAGTTAGTGGCGCGCGTTGGCACGCATGCCACCTCTGTTCACTGTGTATTTATATTTAGAATATTTATCCACATGCTTTGAGTTTCTACATTTAAAACACGTATTTTCATTTTGTTTTCATTATACAAGTGCGAATTTTATATTATGTGCGTCTGAATTATAATCAGAAGTAATTTAAATCAATACTAATTAATATTAGAAAATATTTGTGAAAAAACTGTACTCATCAACCCTCCTAAGTGCTTCAATACAATTGAGGTTAGCTATCCGTATGTATTATTAATAATGCCAAAGAAGGATAACTTCTTACGCTCGTACATAAGTACACGCACCCTTTTTTTATCAGTTCTTTATTTCCTTTTTTTTTATTAGTTCTTTTTTCCTATTTTTTATAGTTATCAGTTCTTTTATCCTATTTTTTTTATTAGTTCTTTTTTCCTATTTTTTTTATTAGTTCTTTTATCCTATTTTTTTTTATTAGTTCTTTTTTCCTATTTTTTATAGTTATCAGTTCTTTTTTCCTATTTTTTTTATTAGTTCTTTTTTCCTATTTTTTATAGTTACCTGTGCTTTTTCACAATTATTTTATTTATCCGTGCTTTTTCCAAGCTTAATTTTTAAAAAAAATTAATGTATTTAAAATATCTGTCATTTTTTAATCTATTTGTCCGTGTTTGTTTAAATATTTTCTTTCTTTAATATTTTTAAATTTATAAAATGATCTGTTTTTTTAATCCACCTTTAACTGTGTTTTTCAAATTAATTAAATTTATCTGATATTTGTTTAATGAGATTAATTTATTTATAAAAATTTCATTTACTTGTCTCCAACGAGGTTTGCCAAACGCATCCCAATGTGGGCCAACTGAAGGGCGTGAGTTGTTCTCTCGAGGTGCAACAATTGAAAGATCGTCATTTCACACAAGTATAGGAATTGGGGTAGCCGGTTCGATGACACTGAAAAATATAAATTAAAATGGCAAATATTCTTTTTTAAATTCGTGTCCGGCTAATTGTTAGGCGTGGGTTTCAACGCTGAGATCGTAGTTTTGAATTTGAAACTTCTTTAGGCGCATGAGGGTAAACATTTTACGGAACGTCACGAATATGTGCAGCGTTTTTGTCGAAGAAAAGGGAGAAAGCGATTGACACCGAATGAGAGAGTGAGAAGGGTGAATTACCTAATGGAAGTTATATTTATTAAATATTATTATTTTACGTTTTATGCAAAATAATTGATTGAAGTCTCAAAAAACGAATTGTAAATTAAAATGCCACGTGTTTTTAGTATCGAAGAAATAAATTAAAAAATGAAATTTATTATATGCATTAATTTTCGACACTTATAATATTTTAATGACAATTAAATTCATTAAATTCCTAACATACCTTCCTTTTTCCCTCCCTCTAAGTCTTGGAAATCTAAAATTTTAGATTTGTATAAATATGAACAAGAGTTAAAAATTAGTTTGCCAAAAATGTTTCACTTCTGACATGTGTACTTTGTACGCACTTTTTTTTCACGATGAAATTAAAATACAAAATTATATAAAGCCACAACAATGGGTTATACCGCGAATAGATTAAATTGTCTCACCATTTTTAATTTCACTTTTGAGGGTAGTCAACAATTCCACGGCTCGTATGGAATCCTTGGAAGCGTTGAATTCGTCCAGAATACTCTTGTACACTGTGCTTTTACTGGGGTCAAATGTCTAAAATATATTAGTACATATAATAGCAGCATTAGGGGCACATATTAAGTGCCTATTTATAGTATAGAAGGGGCAAACATTTCATCAAGTAAATATTTACCAAAAAACCTTTTTAGGTCTGGGCCTCAGATTTCTCTATCTTTTTCATGATTCGTCAATTTAATAGGCAAAGGTGATCAGCCTCCTGTGCCTGACACACGCCGGCTTTTTGGAAAATTTTCCTCACGATGTTTTCCTTCACTGTTCGAGTGAATTTTAAATGCGCACATAGAAAGAAAGTCCATTTGTGCATAGCCGGGAATCGAACCTACGACCTCAGGGATGAGGACCACGCTGAAGCCATTATTATTATTAGGCCATCACAGCTTTCATTTACCAATGTATTAAAAATGAGATAAATCTTCGCTTTTTCTTCACTAATTAAAATCTGTATATTTGTAAGGAACAAGCACCTGCTAGACGGATTTCAATTTTTGAATAATACATTTGTATAACGCGATACACTTATAAAGCGTTTTCGAATAACGCGATTTCCGTCCCCACTATAGCGCGGAGATTTCTCAAGTTTAGTTTTATTAAATTCATGTTCCTAGGTTTTGTTTTTCAAAAATTAACGGTTTTACGATAATTCTCCTACAACGCGATTTCCTAAGTATTTAAGATTACGTAAGCAGATTTACTGCAATTCATCCCCCCCCCACACCCCTCCTCTTGTCAGAAAAAGTGAGCAAAGCGCTCTAAAATAGTACATAAAAGTATTAATTTTTTGTAGGAATCCTCGAAAATACATTTAGTTTTCAAGCATAGACAATGTGTGGGTAATATGTGTAAGTAAATAATTACTGATGACGTAATCACCAAACAAGAAAATTAAAGACACCCCCCCCCCCCCCCCCCCCCCTTCTATATTGCTGACGTAATATTTGAACAGCCCCTATAGACTTACATGTTCTGCTTGCTTCCACCCAAATCTGTCGGAGGCATCTTGTAAATCGTGTTCGGATTTCATCATCAGTAATGCGATGTACACGATTTTGTCGTTTAAAGGCAATTTCTGAAAAAATATTAGATTAAATTAAATTTACCTAATACATGAAATACGGTGACTGGTCGTACTTGAATTCGTGTATGCCGTGATGTTAGTTATTTCGACTATGTGTTTGCGTGTTGTTCCCACGAGAATGTAAGTGCGTGCTCCTATTTCACCATGCCTCCTGCTGATAGAGGACAACTCTTTGTTTTTAATTTATGTTATTATTATTAATTACTTAAGATGTCATGTGGAACATGGTTTAATGGTTGCAGCTCCTTACAAACTTTGTGTAAAAAAAAAATGGCGATTAAAAAGAGTGGCGGAGAGTTTATTGCCAGTTCTTCTCTTCCGTTCTACGCCCTTGATTTGAGGACTGGCACTAAATGTAAAATTAGAAGCATTAATATGTATTTCATTACTGACGAGTCATAAGTGTAAATTATGTTACCTATTTGATTAAATGATTTTTGAATTTGAATTTGAACTCTACGCGTGGATATCAAAATACTGAAAGGTTTTTGATGGAATTTAGCAAAAAAATCTTTTTTAAAATAGATTCAAGCTTGTATCAACAAAAAGACCAATGGTAGGGGAGCCCACGATGCTAAATGGGGATTTACTCGAGCGTCGTAGAGACCTATTGGGATGCAAAGCTTAGATGATAAGAAGAAAAAAATGTTATATGATATATACCTTTTCATCGGTGGGGGAAGCGGCTATAGATTGTTAAATATGTAAAAAAAAACTGTTGCATGGACATCCTCGAGCGCGTCAGATATTGATAGCATCTATGCCCTACGTATTTTTAATAATGTACGTATGTTAATCTGATCGTTTGCATGATGCGGGTGGTTGTATTTAAGGGTTGAAAATGAAAAAAAAATAAAAATTATCGAGCGCGTCAGATTTTCTAAGGGAGTGTTAAGTGCACCAAAAAAAGCTCTCATTCACTAATCTGACGATTTCGATGGACGCAAACCCACGGCCATTTTCATAATTTGCAAAAAAAAATCGCAATTTTGAAATACTCAAGCGCGTCAGATTAAGATATATGTGGTTCATCTTTATGTTCTAAACGTACTGTCTCATAATCTGACGATTATCTAGAGGGATTCGCCTGATCTGACAAAAAAAATTTAGAAAAACGATTCACCGAAAGGGCCATTCCTGCAACTTCCCGCTACTTCCATTCCTGGGCGCTTAAAATTGATATTTTGAGCTCGCTGAGTTCAAAGAAATAACATTTCTATGCATTTGAGCTCTCCCAGCTCGAAAGTCTGATAGAAGTTTCATAGAACACTATTTTTGGAATTTTCAAACCGCAATAACTTTTGAATGGATCAAGCAATTTTCACGCGGTTGGCGGCATTCGACGCCGAGTCGATGACGAGTTTTACCATCCTCATAAGTAATTTTGCAATTTTAATTGATCGAACCACAAATTTTGGAGTAATCCCGAAAAAACACTTTTTCGGGTTTCTTTCGTTCACGATATCTCTCGAACGAATCAACCGCTTTTGACCAGCTTGGTGGCGATCGACGTGGTTTTTCAAGCTCAAAGGCGGATTAGTTTTTGAAGTTGATCGATAAAGAAACCACTTTTTAAAAAAAATATTTCTTATTTTTTAAGATTTTTCAAAATTTCTCAAAATCTATCGGTCCGAATCGGTTCAAATTCACAGG
The DNA here is from genome assembly GCF_905475465.1 of Pieris napi. Lineage (NCBI taxonomy): Eukaryota > Metazoa > Arthropoda > Insecta > Lepidoptera > Pieridae > Pieris > Pieris napi. The sequence goes on along the minus strand of NC_062251.1, from coordinate 367,590 downwards.
AAATGTAATTTTGAGGGAAATATTTAGAAGGCCGTTTAGTAGATTCCGATCGGTTAAAGGAAATGTAGGCATCACGCAGCTGCACGCATTTAACTTTATCGACGAATTTTTGTTATTTCGGCTTGCAGAAAACGTCAGATTATATATTTTTCATTATTCTTGAATTATTTCCTTCAAAATAAAAAAAAAATAGCTACGCTCGAGAATGTCGAGATGACGTTTTTTTTTACAACTTTGTTGCCCTCCCCTTTTTTTACGTCACTCTCAAATTGCCAGAATAGTGGAATATACACTTTCTAGGATGTAATTAACTCACCCTACCTTAATCTGACGCGCTCGGGAATTTCTGATGGTCAATTTTTTTTTACTAATCTGATCCTGTCTCCTTCACGGGCGGCCTTATATATGGGCCTCATATTTTGTGGAGGTACTTAACCGGGTACAAGGTATCGCCCTATATATTAATCTGCCGCGCTTTAGTAAATCCCGAAATCCCCTCTTGGGCTCCCCTACCACAATAAATTATATAAATTTTTTGAAGTTATACTTCTTTGGGCGCGTTATGAAAAATTGATGAGAGTGAAATTTTACGATGCGAGCGCACCGTGACACAAAATTAACAGAATGAAGTTGCCCACGGAAGATACGGCATTGGACATAATTTAAAAACAACATTCGAATAATAATAGAATTTATGTTACACTTTAATGTAAGAGAATAATAATAAATATTTATTTATTTAATTTTTCAAATGTAAACTTAACTTTATTGACTATAATGACTCCTTTTCCAGTCTTTGATTATTTAATTGTTATTAATTATTTGCATGCAATCAAAAACTATTTTTAATAAAGCCAAAGAAGTATAACTTCTTACGCGCGTACATAAGTACACGCACACTTTTTTTTGTATGTTATATTTTTATATATGTACATCTATAACGTATTTTACCAGCATACCTACAACCAAGCCAACATTAAGATATATACATACATTATATTCCATATTTTCAATAATTTTCTTGACAATTTCTTTAAAATTCGCTTCCTGTATTGTTCGTACCACATCCGGAGTCTTCAGAATTACATCATACAAAATATTTTTTAACATTGTCTTATCTTCAGCTGAAAATTAAAAAAAAAATTAAGAAAAATCAATTTTTATTTACAAGGCTAATTGACATTTTTTTTATAATAGTCGCCCAAAAGGGCAGTCATCGCAGCCCATGCATACCCATTTTAGTGAGTGCGTTGCCGGCCTTTGAGGGCTACTCCCTGTATCCTCTTTCTTTAAACAATTGGAGGTCATATCTCTCAGGGAAGACCCTTATGCTTAATAAACAACAGTGAAAATGTGCGGAGCAAGAGGAACAGAAAAGTAAAGAAAGTACTATTGGTGCCCAAGGTACAGCAAACGAAAAAGAAGAAGAGAACTTAGAAGGTGGATAGACCAAGTTATAGAAACAGCATTTACATGGCAGAGAGTGGCACAGTGCAAAGAGGAATGGCGGTATTTGGAACCTTTACCAAAGAGCACACAGATATCAAAAGAAGATTAATGAATAATAATAAAAATTACTATATTTGACTCCAAAACACTACATTTTGTAATTACATTTAAAAGATTGTACACATACACTAGGCTACGAATCGTTGAGATACAATATTCATTGTGGTTAATCTTATACATAATATACTTCTATGAGCACTAGCGTTTAAACTAGGCCTAGCCTGTATCTTAAACGCTAGTTCATAGACATAGACATAACATTTATTACAAACAAAAACACACACACATAAACACACAAAAATAACAATACTTAAAGAAAACATAAAATAAAATAAGACATCACAAACAATAAAAATTAGAAATTAAAATTAAGAAATGTTCTTTTGCCATTCGGTTCGTTTCTAGTGTGCAATGTGTGTGTGCTGTGGCTGTAATTGGCCCTGGCTCAGCATTATGCTGAGGAGCAAAAAGTTTCACAGCGCTGGTCATTCTGCCAGAGACCACAGTAGCTAGTTTGCGCCTCTAATAAAATAAAATAAATAATTATAAATACCAAGTAGAAAAATAATAATAATAATAGTAAAGATAAATATTAAAGAAGTGTGAGTAAATCGTGTGTAACGGTGTATAATAAATAGAATTAAATTAAAAGTTAAAAATAAGAATAAACGTAAATAAGTAGATATTTGTTTGTTTTATGGGTAAAAACTAAATTTTGTGGGACTTTTGTTGCATAAGTAGAAGTGTCTTATAAGTGCGACTAAAATTCGACTTTAATTGAAGACACTTCAACGGAGGAGGGATATTGTTCCAGCACTTCGTCGCGTTATATTTAAAACTCCCACGAAATGAAGCCGTCCGATGCTTGGGAATGGCCAGCTCCTGAGTGCAACTCCTGACTTTATGCTTGTTGGCATTACTACGCCAGAGGAGCTTTTTGTATAGATATTCCGGTTGTTTAGTACATACCACGTCAAATAATAAGTTCCTTCCAGTGTCATTAAGAAATTGGTTAATTTGTTTGTCATTAAGTGTTTATTAATTTTTAATTTTATTAAACTAAATGAAGGTAGAATCTATTTAAGTTGTTGCAATTGGTTAGACCATAGTAAGTGTGAACTTCGACAATTTTTAAGTCTTGTGAATGACAAACTAGGATACAAGATATGAATTTAGTGTCGTTATTTAGGAAGTAAGATTGAAATAGAAAAATATTTAAATGTAAGACTTTCTGATTTATATATTTTTTTAATAGTATTGACATACATTAAGCTCACTTGGGGCAAAGTAAAAAATAATACTCACAAAATGTCCATTCATATTTGTCCAATATCATATAATTTAAAGATCTAATAACTCCAGTTATAGGAACAAGTGACGGCCAAAGTTTCACATAAATTGAGAACTCATGCTTCAATAGATCACTGAAAAAAAAATCAGAAGGTGATATACATGTGGACCACCAGTCACTTTCCGAGCAGCTTGATCCGCTTATGAAGAGATGTGGGGGTCTCTGGATCTTCTACCGCATTTACCATGGAGAGTGTTGTGAGTGGATCGGATTAATACCTGCAGCTGAGTTACAGACGTCAATTCGACTTAGGGAGCGTTCAAGTATTACGTAACGAATTTGGGGGGGGGAATGAATGAATGAAGCGTTATTTTTAATATTATTTTCGACTTTCCAGTACTTTACACCACATAATGGCAACTTTTAGGTATAAAGAGTCACTAGGTGGTCACGATACGTTTTACTATACTTGGTACAGTACTCTACAGTACTGTACTTGCGTAAAGAAAAACGTTACTGCGCGTTACAATCTCCAAAAATTGCGTAACGTAAACGTGAACGCTCCTTTAAGAAACGAGCGTACCTATTCTTAAAGGCCGGCAACGCACTTGCGAGCCTTCTGGCATAGTGTGTCCATGGGGGTATCACTTAACATCAGGTGAGCCGAGCTGTTATATAAAAAAAGAAAAAAAAGAGATAGGAAACATTATACATTGTATAAACTTAATTTAAAGTATGTATTTGATTTTTACATTTTAAAGTATGTATTTATTCACATTTTCTGAATTAAAAATAACATGGATGTGCAAAAAAAAATACTTCCACTTCACACTTCTTATGAATTTATGTGTCTCTTCTTTACTGTCGCTTTTTCGTTTCATCTACTTTCACTTCAATTATTTTAGTTTTTTCAAAATTAAAGATTAATATTAAACTTTTAAGTTTAAATTAAAATAAAAATTTAATTTAAAGAAAAGTCTAATGCTACATTTAGATAGTCAAAAAACGTCTAATTTACATATTAATTATCATAAATTATAATAATCATTGTTATCAAAATAAAAGATTGACATTAAACTTAAAAATTAATTTCATTCATCTTATTATTTGGAAGCCAAAATTTTTGAAGGATTCACTTCTACCATTCTTCACAGCAACCCATTCCCTTTATATATTTCAGCTTTAGTCCCGATAATTAATGTTAGTATAGATCACCTCTGGGTTGAGACCAGCACATGGCCAGTAAAGACATAAAAGATGGACATATGAGGAGAAAACTCACCTAAATTTGATTTTCCTCAACAATGGGACCAGATTTTTATATTCACTTATTTCATTACAAGCATCGATAACCGACATCAGTTGTATCCCATCATTATTTTCCACATCACTATTCACCGCTTTACCTTTTATATCAAGCACTAAACTCATATATTTCTCCAAATTTAGTCCGTTGTCAAAGACCATACTTAAGAAAGCGTCCTTTAATGCATTCACATACAATTTCCTGTCGGCTTCACATATACTCTTATTGTATAGCGCTCGGCACAAATTCTTATTCTGAGTCTCAAATTCATTTTTTATACAAAAGTCAAATAGCCGTATAGCAAAATCATATTGCTGTGATTTGTAGAATTGTATCGCTGTGTTGTGTGTGTCTGATACGAGTTTGGCGTAATACTTTTCATGATTTGTACACTTCAGTAATCTTAACGTTTTCAAAATTTCATACTGCTCATCGATTATTGAATAAAGAAGTTTCTGCTTTGTATTTAAATTGACTATATTTTTCACTAAAAAACTTAACCGTAAAGCATCATGAAATCCTGTTTGTATCTTACAGTTTTCGCATTTGATAAGTTGTTTGCAATTCTTTACTTTCTCCATCAGAAATAATATTAAATTAAGGCAATTTTCGTTCAATTCAAATTTTTTTCTTTGGTAATGTTCTATACATAGCCTTAACAATTGATTAAGGTACGGATATGTCGACACCATTATAGATTTATATCCCAGTTTTTCTGTTGTCTCACAAGACACCAGCATATTCCGAAAAACATTCTCGGCATCTTTTGGTCTACTAAAGATATACATAAATGAATTTAAATAGAATGTCTGCAGACAATGAAAAATATCCGGTCTATGCCCAAGGAGGGACAGACATGTCCTAACAATTTCATCCAACGGTGAATCTTTAAAGTCAGATTTTGACGATATCTCTGTTATAACATAAACACACTCACTAAATTTAGTATAAATCTCATCTAAGTGTTCATCTTTCAATCCACTTAAGTCATAAGATCTAATATTGTCAAAAATAATTTGATACGTCTTATTCAAATTACTTAGAGAAACATCGGCATATATTACATTCAATTTTTTCACAATAAATGGCAAGATATTTGTACAGAAATCATTTTGGTCTGTGTAAATTTGTATCACTTTTGACAAATCCTCATTTAGTTTTGGAAAAAGTTTGACTATTGGTATCCTCAATGGTTTTAGCTTTTCTATATAATTTATTCTATCTGCTAAAACGCTCCAGTATGTTTTGTGGTATTCCTTAAGGAGTATGTCTGACTCAAATGGCATTATTGATAATTTGAGTACCAATTCCGGTGGTATAGAAGATACATTCTGAAACATTAACATTATATAAGTATCAGTTAAAAGCCCTACAACTTCTTTTTCTTATCAATCTAGTAGCAACCAATAAATAAAATAGAATTGTTAATGATTTATAATAGACTACTTATATTTAATGTATGATTGAAGCAGTATATTGTACTATATTTCAAAGGCCTGTAATTTGAAACAAATTAAAATATAGTATACATTTTAGTGGACTAAAAGTGGCAATGACTTTTTCATCAAGAGTCACCACCTTCTTAAGGACTTGTGTTAGATACACATTATTTAATTTAATATTATTTCCTTTCCCTCCCTTTACAGTAGAGTCTTGGGCTGTGGGAATCAAGTGCACAAGGCCCCATTAAACATTTAAGTTGGCACCTGGTACATTGTACCACTCGCCCCAGAGCTGGTGCTTTCCTTGCTACTGTTAAAGGTACACTTCCACAGGGACCAAATTATTTAAATTTTATATTTAATATTTTTTTATTATAAATAAAAATATATTTAATGGAGGTTTCAGGTTTGTTGCATGTCAACATGGAGAAGGTAAATGTTGTTTCAACATATAGTATTTTAATAATATGTATAAAAATTGCAACGACAAACCCACAACTATTAGGAATTAAGTTAATATTTGTGATTTTAATTACCTGTTTGACTATATATTTGTGTACATGGTAAATGGCTGCCAGGGTCTTTACTTGTGGTTCACCAGTCACACCTCTTGTATGCCTAACACAATCTATGCACAGCTTTAAAAAATCCTTATTATCTATAGAATGTCTCCATGATGGAACTTTCTCCAGATTTCTGAAAATAGAAACAAAATCAGATACCCTATGTAACTGTTGCTTCAAATTTCTTGTTTCGTTCTTGCCATTACTCTACTAGCATATTTTCTTGCGTTATTTATGTTTATTAACCTTAATGAGAATAAAATTAGGGTTTTTATCTGAGTAAATTTCATTATTGTTTTAAATAAGCATTCATTGTAAGGAATTAGTATGACTAGCTTTTAAATACATACCGGCATAATATGCACAGCACATTAAGAGAAAACGAACTTTTTTCGTTTGAAGATATCTTATTCAAAACGGTATGGTATTCCTCATGAGCAGCAGCCAAATCACAAAAGTCTTTATTGGAACCGTAAGCTTTAAGCTTTATCACCAAAGCGTTACAAATATTCTCGGTCATATTATTCTAGGTGCTTAATAGTTATAGTTAATACTTAATAAAACTTCCAAAACATAGTATGAAGTTATGAATATTATGAACTCCGAACACCGATATCCGTTACTTTTATTTTTAAATTTCTATCATGAGACAACATAACATGACTTTGGCGTATATCAATCAATCAATGTCATTTTTTCCATTAGTTTGATAAGTTTGCTAAATGTCAGAGAATATATTATGTGTTTTTTTAAAGGCTTAGACAAAATCAGTTTAGGACATGCGCTACCCATTACCACAAATTTGTATGGGAATCACATTATTCGTTTGGCGTTAATGGGTTATGCCTGACACAAAGTAATTTTACCGAGTAAATAGTATAATAATTTAAATAGTAACGAGACCTTTAAGCCTAGATAGATTTGTAATTATTAACCATTTTGAAAGGAAATAGGTTAGGATTCCTCCTTAGGTTTTGACCGACGTTAAAAAAATTCGAAGGCTGAACAACAAGAAATTTAAGTTTACTTATCATTCTTGGTTCAAATGGCAAATCTTTTATTTTATTGAAACTGTAAGGATAGTTTTATAAACGAGAGTTAACACTAGTGTGGCCGAGCAACTAAATTCCTAAATCGAAATAAATAGAATTATACTCGTAAGGATAATGTAAGGATTATTATTAATAGCGATACCGCTATGGTGTTGTGTGAGAGGAATTCTTATATTAATTGTCTAGCACGGTATAACTGAAGTGAAAAGTGGACTGTATGCGGGGCGTTAAGTGGTTGGTTATCAGCGGTAGATGGGAGTTCTCACTGCTTTGGAATAATATTGTTACGAGCTAGGGGATCGGATAAAAAAACCATAGATTTCTTCAAGGGTTTATTTTCAACTGAATCTACGAGGAATTTGGTTACACTAAAAAGCCAGACATTACGCACAGAAATTAACTAACTACCATACACAAAATACTGTCACTAATTCCTTTAATTACACGCACTTCACACAGTACTTTATCACTTGTCTTCACTATATTCGCACTTTATTTCTTCGGTGTTTATCGCACTCGAAACTGAACTTGAACTTGGTCACGTTTCGGCTCGCTTATATATCCCTGGGAATAATCTTGAACGATGTTTGAGAACTTTCTAGACAGGAGCGCTACTGAGTAGCGATCGCACAATTCTAGAACGTGCGTACTCGCTATCTCTTTCAAACATTGCTCCATCCTTGTCGTACGTTCTAGAGTGCTCGGTCTAGCTTCGAGAAGGTTCCGATCTTCCCTCTCTCTGGCGTATCATACCGTCCTTGTCCAGAACTTCGGTCTAGAATATTTCTTCATCAAAGGGGTATAACCAGGCCTGAAAACGCCTGAAAACGGGTTTCCTGAAAAGTGTACCACTCGACTACACTTGTTCTGAAACTGTCTGAAAAAACGTTTCAGCCTCCTGAAAACTAGGGTATCATTCTGTAAATTATGATTTTTTAATATGTGATTGACCCTCTCCTGAAACGGTCAGAAATCACATTTTAGCCTACTGAAAAGTTCTCTAACCTGTGGAAAAATCTAGAAACATTGCAGTCGACCCGTATAGAAATATATAATAGAAATAAAAATGAGTAATTGCATGAAGTATCAAGACAATAAATCATACTAACCTAAGAAATGTCATTATCTTTCATTAGGCAGACTCTAAGTTCCAATTAGATATCTGGCGGGTGTCAACTGTGGCAGTCTGTGACTAGTAATGCTTGTGTGTTTAGTAATTAGTATGTAATCTGTGGTGCTAAAAAACCGCCTTTTTCATTTACGTTTTCTAAAAACCTAAAAAACTTAAATTGAAATTAAAACTATAACGAAAACGACGTTATGTTTTGTTTACCACAATGAAAAAGTAAATATCGTCATTACTCAATTAAAATTATCCTGAAACCACTACTTAGTATCATAGTAGCTAGGCTGGTATTGTGGAATTCAGGTAAATTTACATTTCATTAAATGAAAACAAAATGTAATACAAGTGTTATATCATATTTCAAATAAAATTGTAGTTAAAAATATCATCAGTAATCATTTGCATATTCAATAAAAAGTTAACCTCTCTTAATAACGTCCAATGACTGGGCCGTCAGTTTAAAATTGAATTGTATTATAAATAAGTTGTCTTCTTGCAGAATGTTGGGGAGTTCACTGAAATTCAATTTAATTCTCCTAAAGGCTGTAAGCGTCTACTACTTCATATCACTACAGATCTTTGATGTTATATATAAAGCTCAACCAGTTGTTATTGATGAACTCTTTCATATACCACAAGGAATTGCGTTTTGCCAATGGAATTTCTCACATTGGGACCAAAAAATCACAACATTGCCAGGTCTATATCTAGCAACTTCTGTTTACCCACTATTAGACATAAAATGTACTGCATATAATTTAAAATGGATTAATTTGATAGCATCTGGTCTAAATTTAATAATATTTGCATTTTTGCTCAAATTTATTTATGGTAGCAATACAGGTAGTCAAATCAAAGTTATTGTACAGGCTGTCAGCTTAGCTATACTGCCGCCATTGTATTTCTTTTCATTTGTTTATTATACTGATACTTTATCTTTGCTTGTTTTGTTAATTTTTACAACAATGTCTGTGGTATTTAAGAGTTATTGGTTGGTATTTGTGTATGGTGCCCTATCAGTGATCATGAGACAGACTAATGTGGTATGGGTTGCCATGGTATTCGGGCATAAAATTCTGGATTTGCTCATTCGTACCTCAAGAGTGTTTGGTAATCAGTATTTAAATAAACATGCAATAAGACATAGTATTATAGCTCATAACATAGATTCATCTAGATTAAAGAAATATTATGATTTGAAAGATGTATTAATTGCTTTAGGATATCATTTAACAACATGTTGCGCAAGTCTGTTTAAGTTCCTAACAGTATCTGATTTTATTATATTGTTCCAACAGCTGTCAGTATTGCTTGGTTTTGTAGGGTTTGTTTATATGAATGGTTCTATTGTTGTTGGTGATAAAACTGCGCATCAAGCAACATTACACTTACCACAATTGTTATACTTTTTGCTGTTCTATGGTGTTTTTGGGTTGCCATATGTGCTTGGCAGGTTCACATCAACCGTTAAATTAATTTTTAAAAATAAGTTTAAAGTTGTCTTGCTAGCCATTATAATTACAATAGTAGTACATTATAATACACTTGTACATCCATACTTGTTGGCGGACAACCGTCACTACACATTTTACATATGGAATCGTTGGTTTGGTAGATATGATTATGCAAAGTATGTGACGATACCAGCCTATATTTTCTTACTATTTAGTTTATATGATAATTTGAAAGACCAAAATTGTATTTCATTCTTATTACCGTATACAGTTTGTTTGTTTTTGATGCTGGCATTACAGAAATTAGTTGATGTTAGATACTTTTTGGTTCCCTACATAATCATACGCTTGAGATTTGTGAAGTCCTCATATAAAATAGTTATTTTTGAATTCCTTTGGTATTTGGCAATTAATATTGCAGCATTTTATATATTTTTCAACAAAGAAATCATGTGGACTAATTTTAAAGAGCCACAAAGGATAGTTTGGTAGATTTTCAGACATCAACAATATAAGCTAATTTTATTTAATATTTACTATTAATATATGTATCATGGCATGGATTTCTAGAGGGGTTGCATAGACAACAGAAGCATACCAGGTGATTATAAATCATACCTTTATATATTATAGTACAAAATGCTTTTCCAACCCTATTTATCTATCTGATGTATACAGGCAATATATCCAGGCTTATGAGATTTTTTTTAGTAAGATTTGAAGCCGCTCCAGGATGTCTATGATCTGTCATTTGTTTAGTTTTATTCGAGCTGTATATGTTTAGTTTATTAATGTCTAGTCGTAGGTAACATGCATTTTCTGTATAATTTTAATAATGATTATGATTTTTATTGATTAAATAAATGGTAATAATTATGTTTTCTTTCGTGGAAACGTGTTTTATTTATGTTGTACAGCTTTTTTTAAGACATCTTCGAATCATAGAGAATTGTGTAAATATATTGAGCATCTTTTATTTTCAAAATATTATATCGAAATTTTGTTTTCAACGGACTTGCATCCTGAGTTTTCTAATTACGTCAATCGAGTTAAAAAACCTTTTTATCATTTGTATGAGAATCAACTCTTAGTAGAATTAAAAAAAGAAAAGTCAGTGGTATTACACCGTTTTTAGGTCTGGGCTTCTGATTTCTGTATAAATTTCAAGATCACTTGTCATGTGCCTGACACGCCGTCGACTTTTTGGGTCTAAAGTAAGCCGGTTTAAAAAAAACACCTACAGACAGGGATCGAACCTACGACCTCAGGGATGAGATTAGCACGCTGAAGCCACGACGCCAATACTGCTCTTTTAATTAGAATTACGTTCATTTATTTTTCCGGATTTTTGAAGTTATACTTCTTTAGGCGCGTTATGAAAAATTTATGAGAGTGAAATTTTACGATTGCGCGCGCACCGTGACACAAAGTTGGCAGTGTGATTATAGCGTGCGCGAGCGAGATGGGAATAAGACAATCTACAAGTAAAAAGAAATAGAATATGCGTGAAGTTCGAAGATCGCAAATTTTGAATGACCATAATGATTAATGACATTTGTCATTTACCTTTTAAACAAATAAAGGAGTTTTAATTATTTTTTCAAAGAAATTTAGCAATGTTTTTTCACAAAGACCTATTGTTACTTAGTTAAAAGGTTATGAAACATACCAAGTTATTAAATTGAATTAATAATATATTATATAATAAATAATAATAATAATTGTTATTAATTAATAATTGAATAATATACTAAATATTAAATATTATTAAATTGTTTAAGTTAAAT